>NC_081554.1:9247286-9257286 GCF_963082655.1 Stomoxys calcitrans
TCAACGAGAAACACCCGATCATTCTTCCGGAGAAGTCGAAATTATGCAAGTTATTGGTGGATTTTACTCATCAAATTCTGATGCATGCAGAACATCAAACTATGCTTCGATCCATACGCCAGGAATTTTATGTTATACGCCTTAGAAATGTCATTAGGCAATGTATAAGAACTTGCAAAATCTGTACGATATATAAACATAGGATTCGTAGTCAAATTATGGCAGCTTTGCCGCAGGAAAGATGTATATATTCACCTCCTTTTACGAATACCGGGGTAGATTTTGCAGGGCCGTTTGAAATCAAAACTTCTAAATTGCGAAATGCTAAGTTGGAAAAAGGTTATGCTGTTGTATTTGTATGTCTTTCCACTCGTGCTATACATCTAGAAGCATGTTCATCCCTTAGCTCTGAGGCCTTTTTAGCTACTTTTGATCGTTTTGTTGGTAGGAGAGGATTTCCAGTCAAAGTCTTTTCGGACAACGGCACCAACTTCGTTGGCGCTAATCGAATACTTGCAAATGAATATAAAAACTTTTTAAAATTGGCGGAAAAGGCATTAGTGGAGAAATACAGCATTCATGGTTTCTCATGGCATTTTATTCCCCCCCAGGCCCCCCATATGGGTGGTTTATGGGAAGCTGGGGTAAAAAGTATGAAGGCCCATCTCAGGAAAGTTGCGGGAAATCTGAAGTTTACATATGAGGAATTTTCTACGCTGCTGATACGCATTGAAAGTATTCTGAATTCTAGACCCCTTTCCCCGATAAGCGAAACTCCTTCGGAACTCGTGGCACTGACTCCAGGACACTTCTTGAAGGGTTCCCCTTTAGTCGCAGTTCCTGAGGAGTATTCCGATAATATGTCTCTCATTAGTCGATGGCAACGCCTGAAGGTTTTACAACTTCATTTTGCAAAGCGTTGGAAGAATGAATATATTTCCGAGCTACAAAGGAGATATAAGTGGAAGACCTTACAGAAGGACCTAAAGGAGGATGACTTAGTGGTTATCAAAGATGATAACTTACCTCCAACGGAATGGAGGTTAGGACGAGTGACTAGGGTATTTACTGGGAATGATTCCAAGGTTCGAGTGGCGGATGTCCGTACTCAAAACGGGATCATGACCCGCCCACTAGTCAAACTTTGCATTTTACCGATTAGTCAACAACGACAAATCACACCAACTCAATAACAACTCACACTAAATTCAGTCTCTTGCATCAACAAAATCTTAACTTTTATTACATTCTATAGCTCCCAAAAGTGCAAAGTCTGTCAGGAGAGACATCATTTGCGATTTTGCCAAAAATTTAACAACATGGAAGTTTTAGAGCGTGTACAGACAGCGAAAGAAAAAGGATATTGTTTTAATTGCCTCTGTGACTCTCATACGAGGGAATGGTGTCGATCTCGGAACACCTGTGCAGTTTGTAACCGAAACCATCACACTAAACTTCACGTGGATCGCCAGAAGCCAAAACGGGATTCAAAACCATCCTCTATTCGCCAAAGTTCGCCTTCATCTACATCACGTCGAACGCCTTCCCAGAAATATGATGGGTCGCAAGTCATTCAAAACAAGGAAATTAAGGATTCAAAGATGAAGCGCCGTCTTGGAGGAAGGTCTAAACGGCATGTTTTTATGCCAACTGCATTAGCTCGAGCAATCAGTGTTGGCGGTACAAACAAGACACGAATTCTGTTAAACTCAGGCGCAACCCAGACAGTCATTTTGAAGTCATTTGTCAAAAATCAACAGCTTCAAACCACGAACAAGAATGGAAAAGTATTTTGTACCGTAAACCTTCAATCTTTCCATGACAGCACAGTGAAAATTCAAATCCACGGAGTCGTTAAAACGAAGTTTGATTCTCCACTTCCAGAAAAAGTTTCCGACAAAATTCTTGAGAATACTTACTCCCAACTTCCAGATTTAGCTGACCCTCATTTTTATCACCCTGTTAACATTGACATAATGATTGCTAATGATGAGATGTCCAAGGTACTAAAAGCTGGTTTAATCCAGACAGCGAGTCACATGCCAATAGCTCAGAGCACAGTATTCGGATGGGTCATTTCAGGAGCTCGTTTTTATTGATGTTGCGATATTGCAAGAGGCCCCGGCATGTTAAACCGAGTTTTAACAGCGTTAAATGAATTTATTGATTTATTGAATTATAACATGAATAGATGCATAATATACTATTATAAGCTTCCCATTAAATTTTTAAATATGAATTAATATAGAAATCCCGCATTTTATAAGAATAGCTGGGAACTCTTTATCCATTCAATGAAAGGAGCTTTCGCTCAAACGGATAAAGAGTTCCCAGGCTTGAGTAAAAATAAGAATAAATTGCTGAATTTAAGAAAAAGGGCTTCAGTCTTTACGGCTGCAACTTCACTTTTGAAATAGAGACTGAAGCGGTAAGAGGAGAAAGCTGTCAATAAAACCACCATAACCTGAAGCAAAACACTTTGCCTTTTTTTTTCTTATATTTTCATGTTGGGGTTTTACTTACAATCTGTGAGTACAACAACGATTTACATACAGTCCACTTACAGGAATCTCACAGGATTGTACAGCATGTGTGTGTTTGTGTGTGTGAAAGTGTTCGTTAGTAAATAGCAAATTATTAAAATAAATGAGTTAAAGTTTTTCAAACAAATCGTGTTGTAATTTATTGCCAACATTCTTTTCCAAATGATTGACTCTCTCTCTCTCTCTCTCCAAGAAAACACCAACAAAAGCAGCAACCACTACAAATATAACTACCATTTAGTGAAAATGAGAATGAAAATCTCTAGCCTGCTGGGCTTGAATTCCATCATTTGCCAAAAAATTGATACAAAATCGTTTATTTTCTCCCTCCTTCATCTTATACCGCCTAAGGACAAACTGCTTTTGATTTGTTCTATATATGTGCGGCAATCTCGTCTGCTGATGATGCCCCCGCTGAGGATGCTGCTGGTGGCTGCTGATGTTGTGTTGGACTACCTCCGCTTGCTTTTCAGCCTCTGGAGGCTGTTTACTTGGAAAAGTGTTGGTTTTATGGTTTAGTGCCAATGCTGGTGACCACATCAATTAATTTCAACTTGTTTTGCTTTGATTTATTCCATTGACCTTTTTTTGCCAGCTCTTTTGTCCATGATTTCGGTCTGGTCTGGTCTGGTCTGGACTTTACTTTTGCTGTGCTTATTTACTTTACTCTTTTGTAGCTTCTTTTTTTTGATTGTTGCTAAATTTTAAGTGGTCTTGATGTGAAATCCTTTGAACTGTATTGTAAATATTTGCCATGGCTTTGGAAGTCCATCGACTTGCAAGAAGCTGTGGCTACTGAAAAAGTAAAAGTCCATAGCCAAGGCCAAGAACTTTTGGTGGAAGAATATGTAGAGAGAAAGAGAGCTGGGCGAAACATATTCGCCTTTTTTGGCCACAAATGTCTCTGGAAAGGCTAACAAGATATTTGGACCATCTTGGGATAAGAGACCCTGTGTTTGTAAATGGACAAAAGAATGAAATGCATGGCCGGCCATATGGGCTGATTAATGCTAAATTTCAATACAAACTTAAGTTTTGATTGAATTTCTATGGACATCAAATTTCTTTGAAAAGTTTGAATGGTAGATGAGCTTTGTTTTGAATCTGAGGAGCAGATTCGAATTAAATAGGATTTTCATCTTTGTTCCCCAGTTAACAATACCCAGTGTAGGTGTAGTGCAGAAAAACTTAAGTACCCTCAGGAGATTTGTACCTAATTTCTTGCAGGTACTTTTCCACTTTTCTTTTTGTTTGCTTTTTTCTCCCTTTTCAAGTCCCAATCGTTTTGCCATAGACTATCTATCTGTTGGCAGAACTACAAAATGAGGAACATAAGAAGCTTCACTTAGTTGCCTCCACCAGTTTGGGGCTCTATTGATTTACTGTCACCTAGCGTCTGGGCAAACTGAACTTGAGACAGGGAGGCAAGTACTGAAAATCATTTTAGAATTTTATGTTCTCTATTGGGAGAAGCCATTCAAATGGTATGAATCTCTACAGAAACAGAAAATCGCTACCAAATACCCATTGTGTTTCGCATCGTATCGCATTGTGGTGGTGCAGCAGTTATAGGTCTTATTTTTCAAAAGTTGATTGACTTTTGGTATTAGTGCCAGATACGGGTTCGATGGGTGTCCGGACAAACCATAAAACAAATTTGACAAAAAGCTTTACGAATAGCAATTTAAAATTGTTTTGAAATGTTTGTAGTTTGTATAGCCATGGTATGATGAGTTTATCTGAAAAATTTGTATAGAACTTGTATGGTTACTTGAGAAGAAGAATAATAAAGCCTCAAAATGTTGGTACATTAAGGTGGGAAGAAGTTTTAAAAAATCAGAATAAGCAAATAGGGCTTCTGTGCTCTTGTAAACCTATGTAGGAAAATCAAAGTAAATGGTAGCTCTACCATGATATAGAACGACATAGCCCATCATTGAAATTACTAAGCTTAACGCCTTACTCTGACAATAGCTAGACTGTAGCAAATAGAGGGACAGATGGAGGACCAGGCGGATAGACAGACAGTCTGAAAGATAGATACAGAGAACTTTAGAAAGGCGGAAAGACAGATGGTCTGGACAGATTTCAGACAGAGAATTCCAAACACCAAATTTCCGCTTTAACCAGAAGTAATTGCATGGAATATTTCAATTAAATAACCGTAGCGCAGAGGTTAGCATGTCCGCCTATGACGCTGAATGCCTGGGTTCAAATACCGGCGAGACCATCAGAAAAAATTTTTTTTTTCAGCTGTGGTTTTTTCCCTCCTAATGCTGGCAACATTTGTTAGGTACTATGCCATGTAAAACTTCTCTACAAAGAGGTGTCGCACTGCGGCACGCCGTTCGGACTCGGCTTTAAAAAAGGAGGCCCCTTATCAATGAGCTTAAACTTGAATTGGACTGCACTCATTGATATGTGAGAAGTTTGCTCCTGTTCCTTAGTGGAATGTTCATGGGCAAAATTTGCATTTGCAAATTTTTGGCTAAAATTTCTTCGATAAAATCGAATCTAAGCGTGGAGACGATGAAGAATATATATAAGTTCTACTTGGATTCTCTTAGAAAATTTGCACAAAACTAACTTAGCTAAAGTTCATGCGAGGGCTGTTATATAAATTTCTGACCTTTTAATGAAAATGCAAAGTTTTATCACTAAACCAGTAATGAAGTCGGGCGCTACCCACTGTATAATACCCTACACCTACCCTATAAGTACAATGTGGGATATATATCCAATTCTGAACCAATTTTGATGGATCTCGGCGAGCAAATATGCTCAAACTGTAAAAACTACGGTTGACACATGACAACAGTATGGCAAATTACCCAAAATCTGACCAACGTGTATATGGCAGCTATATCTATTTCTGAACGGATTTCGAGCAAACTTCTCAGATAGTGAGGTAGTTGTCGAGGAAAGCGTTGTGCAAAATTTTGGCAAGATTGGTCAAATAATGCGCTTGCAGTGGCTCTTAAAGTGAAAATCGGGCGATATACATATATGAGAGCTATAACTAAATCTGAACCGATTTCAATGAAATTCACTAGTAATATAGAAAGTCAAGAGAAAATCCATCCTGCCGAGAAAATCGGTTAACAAAAGACCATTTTATTCCAATATTACTGCAAATCGGACGACCATATGTATGGGAGCTACATCTAAATCTGAACCGATTTCAAGCAAATTCTACATATATTGTGTTAGTCGTCGAGGAAAGCGTTGTACGAAGTTTTGGGAAGATTGGTCAATAAATGTGCTTGCAGTGGCTCTAGGAGTGAAAATCGGGCGATATATATATATGAGACCTATAACTAAATCTGAACCGATATCCATGAAATTCTCCAGTTAGTTTGATAGAAAATCCCTCCTGCCGAAGTTCGAGAAAATCGGTTAACAAAAGACCATTTTATTCCAATATTAATGCAAATCGGACGAACATATATGTGGGGGCTATATCTAAATCTGAACCGATTTTGACCAAACTCTACGTATTTTGTGGTAATCGTCGAGAAAAGCGTTGTACGAAGTTTTGGGAAGATTGGTCAATAAATGTGCTTGCTGTGACTCTAGAAGTTAAAATCGGGCGATATATATATATATGTATATATATATATATATATATATATATATATATATATATATATATATATGAGAGCTATATCTAAATCTGAACCGATTTCCATGAAATTCACCAGTTATATCAAGAGTTGGAAAAAAATCCTTCCTGCCAAATTTCGACAGAATCTGTTAACAAATGACCATTTTATTGCAAATCGGACAAACATATATATGGGGGCTATATCCAGATCTGAACCGATTTTTTCCAATTTCAATTGGCTTCGTCTCTGGCCCAAAAACCATGGCTGTACCAAATTTGAAGACGATCGGATGAAAACAGCGACCTGTACTTTGTACACAAATTAACATGGACAGACAGACGGACGGACAGAGGGACGGACAGACGGACGGACAGACGGACGGACAGACGGACGGACAGACGGACGGACAGACGGACGGACAGACGGACGGACAGACGGACGGACAGACGGGCGGACAGACGGACGGACAGACGGACATAGCCAAATCGAATCAGAAAGTGATTCTGAGTCGATCGGTATACTTATCAATGGGTCTATCTCTCTTCCTATTGGGTGTTACAAACTAATTCACTAAGTTATAATACCCCTGTACCACAGTAGTGGTGTAGGGTATAAAAATGATTTTATTGTTTTTTCAAACTATCCTTCAGCTTGACTTATAGACTTTTGTATGCCCTCAAACTAATTTTCGAACATTTTCCACTTCGATTGAGGCACCACCAAAACATGATTATTGAACCCTTAAGCAGCATTTGCTGTTGACAAAAATCATTTATCAAACATTTCTATGCGGGAATAAAAAGAAGTCATTGGGTGCCAAGTCAGGGCTGTACGGCGGATGACCCATCAATTTGATGTTTTGACCGCTCAAACAGGGGCCGATGTGTGAGAGCTCGCATTATTATGCTGGAAAATGTTAAACTTTCTAATGAAAATTTCACATTGCAGTGTGTGGTTTCCAATGAAAATATCAGATTGCACCTGGAACACTTAGTGTTGCCTAGACCATAAACTTAAATGGCAGCTCTAGTAGTTCTATTTCACGTACCAAATCTCTGCCAAACTTGGCAAAAATTTAAGCTTTTATGGGCCGGAGAAGGCTAGTTTGGAGAGCATTTTAAATTGGAATTGTCTCAGGTTATAAACCGATATAAGGTTTTGGGCCTATAAAAGGCGCATTCATAGTCCAATTTGGTAGAAATTTGAGAAAGTGAGTTGTGTTAGGCCAGTTGACATCCTTCTTCAATTTAGCCTAGATCGGTCCAGATTTGGATATAGCTGCCATATACACCGATCTCTCGATTTTAGGTTTTGGGCCTATAAAAGGTTTTGGGCCTATATAAGGTTTTGGGCCTATAAAAGGCGCATTCATAGTCCAATTTGGCCGAAATTTGGGAAAGTGAGTTGTGTTAGGCTCTTCGACATCTTTCTTCAATTTGGCTCAGATCTGTTCAGATTTGGATATAGCTGCCATATAGACCGATCTTTCGATTTAAAGTCTTGGCCCCATAAAAGGTGCATTTATAATCCGATTTCGCTCAAATTTGACACAGTGACTTTTGTTAGGCTTTTAGACATCCTTGTCATATATGGTTCAGATCGGTCTACATTTGGATATGGCTACCAAAAAGACCAATATTTTGTTCTGTAAAATTGAACAAATATTTGTTCTTATAGACCACTCAATATCCGTGTCGAATTTGGTTCAAATCGGACCATATTTCGAGGTTTTAGTTGCAACCCATCAAAAGCCAGCCCAGTCTTGGCCTCCCTCTTACGAGAAAACATTAACTAAAGACATTCTTTAAATTACCAGTTATTAATGATTAATGATGGAAAAATCATCACAATAGCAGATAAAATCCTTGTGACATTTGCCCCCCTTTAGCCGCCAGACACAAAATTACATAAGCTGAGTCAAGCATTAGCCTACACCCACACCCTGTGCTGTGTGAGATAAACATTCTATTATATTTCGTGGGAATTATTGTTGAAGGTTTCTGTGTTGACTCTGATGTTGCGTTAAAAGGTGATTAGGTGGTGGCCCCTTTCATTTTGGCTTTTATTAACAGACCTTTTGCACAGTTCATTGGCCACAATTAATTTCCACCTTTGCACAGGAGAGCGAGAGAGATGGAGAGGGAGAGAGTAAGAGTAAGTAAGAGAAAACAAAGTAAATGGCCTTCGGTTAATGGGGGTTAATTATAGCAGGGACACCAGCCCATTCAAAATATATTTTGCCATAGGCTTTTTCCGCTCTGGGCCAACGAGTTGTATGGAATGAGTAGGGCATGGCAACTTAAAATCTCCCTTTAACCCCCCCACCAGCCCACTACCTAGTAAATAGATGGCTAATAGGCCGGTCCTCCAAAGGAGAGACAAATATTTGTAATACACAAAACTGGTGTCTGGTTTAACCCTAGTATAATGCCTTGTTTACATTCCAGGGAATTTTAATACCCATTTGCCTCCAATGTGAAAATAAACTCCTTAAACAAAAACGAAACGAAACGAAAAACAGCAAAGTGGATATTTGTCTCGACTGCATGTGCCGATGCTATAGAATTTTGTTTGTTCGCTTGTTTGGCTTGGCCAGAAGGCCAATACGTGTCCAATTTGTGAAACACGTCCTCTTCGCCGGGGCTCCGGCTCGCTTATGGCGTGAAGGTAACTAAGGCCGTAATGTTTCTTTTACTGTCATGACATAATATTGGCTAAGAAGCTTAAGAAATTACAAACAAACAAAAAAAAAACAAAAAAACAACCAACACCAACAAAAAACCAAAGAGATGTTCATCGAACAACTGTTAAATGCGTTGGCCCACTCGTCTATATGTAATTGACAAACAACATTAAAAGGGACGTGACAAATGCTGCTACATGCGATAAGCGAAGAAAACTAAAAACGAGAAACATCACTTCATTCCCTGCACAAGGCCAAATGCAAAAATATTTTATTCTAAAGCAATTTATTTAATGTGTTTATTAAATTTTAGTATCGTGCTGGCCGCAAAAAACAAGTAAAATAAATATTTAGATTAATACTCTCAATTGGTGTGTTTGTTATCTGAAAAATTGCTAGAAAGCGTTTTTCATATTAAGATAGGGCGGATAAGAAAATGGAAAAAATGAGAAATTTGAGGGAAAAGAAATTTTTTTGAAATCCAATAGCCCTAGGAAAAATCAATGCATTGGCATTATAAATAAATTGTCGAAATTTTGATAAGTAAAATTGTTCAGATTCAGCCACAGCACATAATGACCATCGACCCAATAGCTCACTCAGAATATAACTGGATTTGTACCTTATCGATGTATATTGAAATAAAATATGCATGTCCTCACAGGACATATCCTACAATGAAAAGTTTGTCATAGCTTATGATTCTTAAAAAGTCGCTTAATTATTGTTAAAATCTGCTTATCCGTTAAATTTATTTTCTAACTAATGTTATCTCCCTTAAAAATACTTGCAAAGCATACTCATCCTTTTCGAACTGTCCCAGGACCTATCCTACGGTGCAAGAATGGTGGCAAGTCGTCACCTCGAGCGACAAACCCATATAAAACTGATAGGTTTTTTCCACTTGAGAGAACGAGAACTGGCACCGGTCCCTATCACTAGAAGACCTATTCCGTGACAGGTTTGGGATCTGTCCCATTTCCCGTACGAAAAATCACTGTGTCAAATGTCAACGAAATCACATTATAAATGCGTTTTTATGGGGCCAAGACTTTAAATCGAGAGATCGGTGCAAATGGCTGCTTTATCCAAATCTAGACCGAACTAAACCAAATTGAAAAAACATGCAGGAGGGCCTGTCCCAAATTTCAGGGAAATCGGATAATAAA
>NC_081554.1:9262286-9369786 GCF_963082655.1 Stomoxys calcitrans
TAAGGGGTCTCCTTTTTATAGCCGAGTCCGAACGGCGTGTCGCAGTGCCACTCCTCTTTGGAGAGAAGTTTTACATGGCATAGTAACTCACAAAAGTTGCCAGCATTAGGAGGGGAAAACCACCGCTGAACATTTTTTCTGTTCGTCTCGCCAGGATTCGAACCTAGGCGTTTAGCTTCATAGGCGGACATGCAAACCTCTGCACTACGGTAGCCTTCATCAATTGATGACCTTCAATTATCGATTATACGCCGTTCGCATCAATTTTGCCCTTCGCATCTCAAAACATAGTTGCTGCAACAATTGAACCGAACGAGCGACCGCAATGCAGAATTTTTGGTGAATGGGCTCTTGAAAAGTTGGCCGACGATCCACTTTTTTATCAAAAAAATAGTGTTCTGCGACGAAGCTCATTTTTACCTCAATGGGTACATAAATAAGCAGAATAGTCGATTTTGAAGTGAGGATCAGCCAGAAGCGTTGCAAGGGCTACCACTACATTCCGAAAAAGCCACAGTTTGGTGTGGTGTATGGGCTGGTGGCATCATTGGACCGTACTTCTTCAAAGATGAATCTTAACGTAACTGTGAATGGAGAGCGCTATCGTGAGCTGATATCGAACTTTTTTTTTTGTCCCAAATATAAGAGCTTGACTTGCAGGACATGTGGTTTTAACAAGACAAGCCATACGGCACGCGCAACAATGAACTTATTGAGAGCCGAGTATGGTGAACATTTTATTTCACGTTCGGAACCGTTAAATTGGCGCTTAGATCTTGCGATTTAATGCCCTTAAATTATTTTTGTGTGGGTCTATGTTAAAGCTCATGTCTATACAGACAACCACGTTTCAATTCACGCATTGGAAGACAAAATTTAAGCATTTATTCATGAAATAAGGGCAGAAATGTTGGAAAGAGTATTGGACTAAGCGGATGGACCATTTGAGGCGCAGTCACAGTCAACATTTGCATGAAATATACTTCAAATATTAAATTATATGGACCGTACTATCGATTGCAATGAAGAGTTCAAGTGTTCTTCTGAATTGCATGTGTTTTTAAACCCTACATTACTACTGTGATACAGGGTATTATAACTTAGTGAATTTGTTTGTAATACCCAGAAGGAAGAGTGATAGACCCATTGATAAATATACCGATGGACTTAGAATCACTTTCTGATTCGATTTAGCTATACCCATCTGTCTGTTTGTCCGTCTGTCTGTCCGTCTGTATGTCCGTCTGTTTGTCTGTCCGTCTGTCTGTCCGTCTGTCTGTCTGTCCGTCTGTCTGTCCTTCTGTCTGTCCGTCTGTCTGTCCGTCTGTCTGTCCGTCTGTCTGTCCGTCTGTCTGTCCGTCTGTCTGTCCGTCTGTCTGTCCGTCTGTCTGTCCGTCTGTCTGTCCGTCTGTCTGTCCGTCTGTCCGTCTGTCTGTCCGTCTGTCTGTCCGTCTGCCTGTCTGTCTGTCCGTCTGTCTGTCCGTCTGCCTGTCTGTCTGTCCGTCTGTCTGTCCGTCTGTCTGTCCTTCTGTCTGTCCGTCTATCTGTCCGTCTGCCTGTCCTTCTGTCTGTCCGTCTGCCTGTCCTTCCGTCTGTCCGCCTATCTGTCTGTCTGTCCGTCTGTCTGTCTGTCCGTCTGTCTGTTTGTCTGTCTGTCTGTCTGTCCGTTTGTCTTTCCGTCTGTCTGTCCGTCTGTCCGTCTGTCTGTCTGTCTGTCTGTCTGTCTGTCTGTCTGTCTGTCTGTCTGTCTGTCTGTCTGTCTGTCTGTCTGTCTGTCTGTCTGTCTGTCTGTCTGTCTGTCTGTCTGTCCGTCTATCTCTCCGTCTGTCTCTCCGTCTGTCTGTCCATCTGTCAGTCCGTCTGTCTGTATGTCCGTCTGTCTGTCCATGTTAATTTGTGTACGAAGTACAGGTCGCAGTTTTCATCCGACCGCGTTCAAATTCGGTATCGGCATGTTCTTCGGCCTAGAGACAAAGCCTATTGGAATTGGAAGAAATCGGTTTAGATTTCAAAACAGCTTCCGTATATATGTTCGTCCGATTTTCAGTAATAATGCAATAAAATGACCATTTGTTCACCGATTCCCTCGAAATTTGGCAGTAACGATTTTCTCTTCACTCTCGACATTACTGGTGAGTTTCTTGGAAATTGGTTCAGATTGAGATGTGGCTCACATATATATTGGGTTGCCCAAAAAGTAATTGCGGATTTTTTAAAAGAAAGTAAATGCATTTTTAATAAAACTTAGAATGAACTTTAATCAAATATTTCAAATTTCCTATAGCTCTTAAAAATCACCCTATATATATACTCTTGATCATCTCGACATTCTTAGTCAATGTCCGTCCGTTAGTCGTACTGTTTTTCCAAATCTCGATAGCGGCCGATAGAGTCAAACAAGCCACCCTAGATATTCGAGATGCTTTCTATTGATGAAGGTCATTGCAGATTGATTGAAATGGGCCATATCGCTTCAGATTTGGATATAGCCCCATATATAAACTGATCCCCAGTTTTGATTTCTAGAAGATTTAATTTTCATCCGATTAGGCACAAGGACTTCCTTTACGACTTCCAATGCCCGTGTTAAGAATGATTCAAATCGGTCTATAAACTGATGTAGCCTTCATATAAACCCAACCCCGGATTTGACTTCTTAAGTCCCTGGTAAACCTCAATTTTCTTCTGATTTGAGTGAAATTTTGCGCTCAGACTTCTGTAATGAATTCCAATATCCATGCCAAGCATTATCTGCATAAGTTTATAAACTGATATAGCGCCCATCGGTCCGATATGGCCCCCATGTAAACCAATTGCCGTATTTGACCTTTTGAACCCCTTGAAGCCTTAATCAATACCCGATTTGATGGATTTTAAAATAATTCCAATACAAATTGACTTAATGAGGGTTAATTTTTAGTCGAAACCATGGAGATGAGATGCCAAGATTCGGCCCGAAAGAACTTAGCTCGTGTTTACTTGTTGTACGCTCCACCATAGGATGGGGGTATATTCGTACTCGTACTAATCTAGTCTTTAACACCTCGATTTTTGATTGTCTTTACATTTTGAGAGCCATGTCTGTCTGTCCCCCTGTCCGTTGAAATCACAACAGCATTCGAACGTGTTAAGCTTGTCGCCCGAAATTTGCACAGATACTTCCTATTCATTCATTGAAGTTTGAAAATGGGTCATAACGGCTCAGATTTGGATACAGCTCCCATATAAACCGATCCTCGGTATTCACTTAGGGGATCAAGAAGTAAATACCGAGGATCGGTTTTTATGGGAGCTGTATCCAAATCTGAGCCGTTTTGACCCATTTTCACACTTCACAATGAATAGGAAGTATCTGTGCAAATTTCGGGCGACAAGCTTAACTCGTTCGAATGCTGTTATGATTTCGACAGACCGAGGGACGGACATGCCTTAACTATTATCTAAATAGGCTGAAGTTCGTCAGAAAAAACTTCCGTTCGGTGTCAAATGTGATCCAAATCTATCTCTAAACTGATGTAGCGCCTACATAAGCGCAAACCCTAATTCCACTTCTTGAAACCTTTGAAGCTTCAACCTTCGGATGCAGGTATACTAATCCAGTTATTCCAGTTGTAACAACTCGAAATATCGATATGCGAACCTAAAAATTGGAAGTGTTCTTGATCGTTTTTATATTCTGAAGCTAGCTACTTAAAATTCAGCACTTGCATTTGTAATAGATGCTTGTCGTTGATACAAATGGGCTATGTCAGTTCAGATTTGTATAAAGCCCTCATATAAACCGATACATTGATACGAATTCTTTGGCCCCTTTAGGGCGCAATTCGTACCCAATTCAGGTGAAATTTTGCACAATGACTTTTACCAAGACCTCCTACATTCGAGCCAAGTATGGTCGAAATCAGCAGCCATGTAACCTATTTCTCGATTTGACTTCTAGAGCATCTCTCTATTAAGATTAATATTACGAAAAACTTGACAAATCCGATTCATGGTGGAGGGTATATAAGATTCGGCCTAGCCGAACTTAGCACGCTCTTACTTGTTTTTGTTCCTTTTGCTGCCAGACGATTACCTACTTTCAACACAAATATCTAATTTACATTATTCCCTTAAATGTCAAAAAGTATGAAGAAAAACATTAAATTTGTAAATTAAGTTAATTGTGTGTGATATGCAATCTGTGTTCTTTGCGCTTTGCAAATGTGAAGGTTGAATTTTTTTTTTCTTATCTTGAACACTCATCGCCTCCCTCGGAGGGGACGAAGAGATGGGGTGAGAAAATTCATTCATTCATGCGAAATGAATTTTAATGAGTTTAGCTAGAATTGCCACAAATACCGCATGAAATTTTCCCAAAGAACTTTTTAGCAGCATCAGCAACAGAAAGTGACAGACATTACACACACACAGACAACCAACCACCCATTCACTTTTCATGCCAACAACTTTGAGGTGTAGGTAAGCAGACCTTGAGAAAATGTTTTGCCTGATGTTTGCTGTGGGGGTTAAGGTGGTCTGAGGGCTAAGGTTGAAATTTACTATCAAAATATATTTGCAATTTTCATGCTAAATTACTAAGTCAGATATTGTTTGGGGTAGCTTAACTTTTAATTGTACAGCTTAAAAAAGTGTAATCGACTGAGAGCAAGTGATGGCATGGAAGAGTGTTTACCAAGTGTAAAACTATTAATAGTTGTTTAGAACTGGGGAGAAACTATTACCTTTTGACTACAAATACAGAAAATGATTTGAATGAAAGCTAGATGGAAAACGGTATTTCAATCAAGCAAGAAAATGTTTAGCATATAGTTTGAGGTTGACACCTACTGAAATGTTGTAAAATTTTTGTAAGAGTGACATTAGGAATATTTTTTTCAGTGCTACTATAGAAAATGGGGGCGTTATTTCTACATACGCCAAGGGTTTTTCTCCACAAGAGTTTGCTTTTATACCCACTACTATAGGTTAGGGGGATTATTCATTTAGTCATTCCGTTTACAACTCATCGAAATATCCCTTTCCGAACCTACAAAGTATACATATGTATTTCGGATCATGGTAAAATTCTAAGGCGATTAAACGCTGTCAGTGTGTCTGCCCGTCCGTCTATTGTAATCACGCTACAGCCATTAAAAATTGAGATATTGAGTAGATATTTGGCACAGATACGTCTTTTGCTGCAAAGAGGTTAACTTCTTTATCGGGCGAAATCGGACGGTATTTGGATATGCCTGCCATATAGACCGACCTGATGATTACAGATTTGAAAACCATAAAAGCTGCATTTATTATCCGATTTTGCTGAAATCTTAAATAATGAGTTGCTTTAAGCCTCCTTTTATACGACTCAAATAGAGTTTAAATCGCACTTTATTTAGATATAGCTGGCATATTGACCGTTCTGCCGATTTAGGGTCTGAAACTCAAGTTGTTCTAAGCCTCCCGACACTCGACTCGAATATGGTTCAAATCGGACTATATTTAGATATAACTGCCATATAAACCGATCAGTTGATAAGGGATGAAGAAGGGAAGGGTGGGAACACTTCGCCCTGAATGTGGATATCGTGCTTCTGTAGCCTATATCCACCCATGACGATGAACGCCTGCGTTCGAATCCTGGCGGAACTTCGGACAACATTTAAAACGCTGGTTATCCGCTCTTAATGCTGGCGACATTTGCAAGGTACCATACCATGCATGGATATGTAAAAAATTCTCCCCCAAAGAGATATCGCACTGCGGCACACCGAACGAACTCGGCTATAAAAAAGGTCCCTTATGGTTGATAAACTCAACTTGAATCGGAAAGCACTCATTGATGTATGAAATGTTTGCCCCTGCTCGGTTCCTGGGCAAATTTTTACTCTACACCCAAATGTCTTTCTTTTGAGCCCCATCTTACTGTATTGGTAAATATTTCGGGTTTAGGGGGTATTTCGGGGGTGGTCACTTGACCATCAAAGTAAATATAAGATTTGTGCTCTACTTTCAGAAACATTTGATATGAGTCCCATAATGTCATGATCGGTAAATAAGTTGTGTTTGAAGGTGGGGTGGACCCAGGCTCTTTGTCCCGAAAATCAATAAATATACACCCCAAATAGCTTTTATATAATAGGGAGGCATTTTGGAGTGGGGCGGCTCCCCAAACACATGGCTCTATATTGTCGTGATTGGTCCATCCATATCCATTTTGCGGGTTTTGGGCTGTCCCCGCGGCACCCGTCCCCATCAACAAAAACCATGTTTTTTTTTTTGGTGATTGTTAAAGTGCAAAAAATTTCGAACTATTCGCATTACCAATCTCCGAGATCTGGTATTTTTAAAATTTAGGTAATGAGAAGTGTCCACTCCCAAATCCCTTTACTTTGAACCCCATTTTGTCATGGTCGGTAAGTATGAACCGTTTGGAGGGTGTTTTGTGGCTGGGGAGACCACCGGCACTTTACCCTAAGAATAGATATCAAATTCGATCTTTTCTCCCAAATACCGTTGTTTTGAGCTCCATATTCATATAGTCGGAAATAAAATGCAGTTTATGGGGTGATTTAGGTCGTACCCCCAAAATAGGTTATCAAATTCGTTTTCTACTCTGAAATACCTTTCATTTGAGTCCCATTTTGCCATAATGGGTTTAATTAATCTATTTAACGTATTTTTAGGAGGAAAAGCGTCACCTAGACCTGAACGCAAATTTTAATGTCATATTCGTAATCTACTACCTTTCATTTGAGTCCCATATAACCATGGTCGGCTAATATGCCCTTTTGGGGGTATTTGGGAGTGGGCGACTTCCCATTACTTATGTTTTATGCCATATTTGTAATCTACTGCCTAATACTTTTCATTTGAGTCCCATATTGACATGAACTTTGAATATATCTGTTTAGAGGAGTTTTGGAGTTGGGGGGAGAGCCCCCTGGGTACTTGGACCCAAATGTTAGTACCATATTCGTTTTCTGGTCTGCAATACCTTTCATTTGATACCCTTATTGTGACCATCGGACCACTTTCGGGTATGGGTGGCGTTTTTGGGGTAAGGGGGAAGGTCCGCCGCCACCCGATATTTAAAAATTATATAGCCTATGTTTCCTTCCAGGCAAACGTAAACAATCTATGAAAATTTTAAGAAAATCGCTTCCGCCAAGTGTCATATAGTCATAATGGGCCTAATGGCGTTTTTGAGGGTTGGCATGACCCCCTATACTTCGATCTGATTTTGTATGCCAGATTCGAAATCTACTCCGGAATACCTTTCATTTGAGCCCCATATTGAAATGATCACCAATATGTATGTTTAGAGGCCTTTTTGGGTTGAGGGAGCCCGATGGGTGCTTAGACTCAAATTTGAATACCATATTCGTATTCTACTCGCCAATACCTTTCATTTGATACCTATACTGTCCCGATATGTCCACTTTTGAAATTGTGTTTTTGGCATAAGGGGGAGGGTCCGTCCCCGTTTCGATACCGAAAAATTTTATAGTTTATGTTTCCTTCCAGACCAACCTACACAATATGCGAAAATTTCGGGAATATCAGTTCTGCCGTCTTTCAGTCCATACGGAACAAACCAACCGAGAGCCATATATCCTTGATTGGCTCATGTACCCATTTTGTGCGTTTTTGTGGGGGTGGGTTGATCTCCTATACTTCGACATGAATTTGCATGCCAGATTCGTTATCTGCTCTCGCATACTTTTCATTTAATATTCATATTGCCCTTATCGGTCCATTTTTGATTTTGGGTGGTGTTTTTGTGGTAACGGTGGAGCGTCCGCCCCCTTCCGCTATCAATAAATTATAAATCCTATTCCTGTTTCCCGACCATATTCGTAAACTACTCTCGAATACCTTTCGTTTGAGTCCCATATTGTCATGATCGTCAAATAAACCCCCCAGGTATTTGGACCTAACTCTTAGTACTGTAATCTTGAATACCTTTCATTTGAATCCCATATTGTCTCGATCGATTCACTTTTATTTTTAGAGAGTCAAAACCCAATCAATAACGATCCCAAAATTTACCAAAAGTATAAGACAACCAGTAAGGAAGGGCAAAAGTCGGGCGGTGCCGACTCTATAATACCCTACACCTACCCTATAAGTACAATGTGGGACCTATATCCAATTCTGAAGCAATTTTGGTGGACCTCGGCGAGCAAATATGTTTAAACTGTAAAAATTATGGTTGACAAATGACAACATTATGGCAAATTACCCAAAATCGAACGAACGTATATATGGGAGCTATATCTAATTCTGAACTGATTCCGAGCAAACTTTTCCGATATTATCGTAGTCGTCGAGAAAAGCGTTGTGCAAAATGTTGGCAAGATTGGTCAATAAATGCGTTGCAGTGGCTCTTAAAGTGAAAATCGGGCGATATACATATACGAGATCTATATCCAAATCTGAACCGATTTCCATGAAATTCACCAGTAAAATTGAGAGTCAAGAGAAAATCCCTCCTGCCGCATTAACAAAATAACAAAAGACAATTTTATTGCAATATTATTGGATATCGGATGAACATATATATGGGAGCTATATCAAAATCAGAACCGATTTTGACCACACTCTATGTATATTGTGGTAGTCGTCAAGGAAAGCGTTGTGCGCTGAAAATCGGACGAACATATATATGGGAGCTATATCCAGATCTGAACCGATTTTTTCCAATTTCACTCCAGGCCGAAAAACATGCCTGTACCAAATTTGAAAGTAATTGGATGAAAACTGTGACCTGTATTTCGTACACAAATTAACATGGACAGACGGACGGACAGATAGACAAACGGACAATAAAATCGAATCAGAAAGTGATTTTGATTCGATCGGTATACTTATCAATGGGTCTATCTCTCTTTCTTTTGGGTGTTACAAACTAATTCACTAAGTTGTAATACCCTGTAGCACAGTAGTGGTGTAGATTATAATCAATTTGTGTTTGTTTGTAGATTTGTTTGTGTGTTCCTTATAGACTCAGAAACGCCCTAACCTATTTTCATGAAATTTTCACTGATGGTACATAATGATCCCGTGGTGAAAATATGTTACTACATTTATTTAATATCTGAAGTGGGAGCGGACCCTCCCCCTTACCTTAATTTTCAGAAACGTGGTGAAAATATGTTACTACATTTATTTAATATCTGAAGTGGGAGCGGACCCTCCCCCTTACCTTAATTTTCAGAAACGCCAGATCTCGGAGATGTATGGTGCGATTTAATTTTGTGTGTTCTCTTATTCTAACCTACAAACAAAAATTTGGTATTCAGTTTTCGGATAGGGTACCTAGGGGGGCCGCCCCAACCTAAAACCTATCAAACATATATTTATACCAATCACGACAATATGGGACTCAAATGAAAAGTATTTAGGATAAGAAAACGTTTCTGATATCCATTTGTCGAACCAAGTGCTAGGGGGACCACCCCAACCACCAAAACACCCCTAAATCGGACATATTTACCGACCATGGCAATATGGGACTCAAATGAAAGGTATTTGCGAGTAGAATACGAATCTGATATCCAAATGCGGGACCACATTTCTGGGAGTCCACCCCTTTCCCAAAACACTCCCCAAATAGGACTTATTTACTGACCATGGGAATATGGGGCTTAAATAAAAGGTATTTGAGTCAAGAATTCGAATCTTATATGAAATATGGAACCAAGTGCTTGGGGGGCCGCCTCTCCCCAAAATCCTCCCCAAAGGGGACACATTTACGACCGTAGCCACATGGGGCTTAAATGAAAGGTCTTTGGGAGTAAAACACAAATCTGATATCAATATTCGGAAAAAGTGTCTATGGGGCTACCCCACCCCCATAACACCTCACAACCCCCAAAACACTCCTGAATCGGACATATTTACCGACCATGGCAATATGGGACTCAAATGAAAGGCATTTGCGAGTAAAATACGAATCTGATATCCAAATATGGGACCAAGTATCTGGGGGACCACCTCTCCCCCGAAAACACCACTAAATCAGACATCATGAGAATATCGGGCTGAAATAAATATTTTAAGAATGGAGTACACCTTACATCCAAACTTAAATTCGTAGACCAATAGAGATCATATGGGATTCAGATAAAGGCACTTTTATTGTTAAACTCTTAGTCAAGTTAGCATGGTATTTCACTAAAAGATCTTTAATTGTCGCAAATAAATATTCCAAGGAAACTTTTGTTCTATACAAAGTAAAAGAAGGCGCAGCGGAGCGGCCCTGGTTCAGCTAGTATGATATATAATCTCTAAACTTCTTTGGCTATGCTGAAGTTTAGGCCCTTTTTCGCTCTCACATTAAGTTTCCCTTTCCCTTTTCCTTTCTTTTCACTACCACCACTTCTGACAGCTCTAAATCTACTCTCCTTCTAAAAAAAATCATGGAAACCTTTAAAATGCCTCTACCTTTACAAATAAACAAAACAGACATTTTTTGTTAACCAAACCTTGTACAGAGTTTAGCCTTTCTTTTTTTTCTGCAGGATTTTGAATATGACATTGTGTTTGGTATTATTTAGCTAAAACCGTAAGCACTCGTAAGGACTTGCCACAGTCAAGATGGCAATTCATTCAAATGTCAAATGAATGAATTTTATGAACTTAACTGAAATTGCAAGGGAAACCCAACCGGTAGGCCAGGTTGGAGTGAAACACAAACACTGACACTGACTAAGGCAGAGTGTATAAAAATAACAGCATCAGCAGAAAAATATTAAAAAAATACTGAAAATAAAAAACAACAACAAACAAAGACAATTCTTACCATGCAAATGAGCCTGTGGACCTAGAGCAAGAAACGAGTTGGGCGAGGGAGGTCCCTCCTTAACGTTTCTGATGTTGACTCGATGAGCCAGCAGAAGGTTGTTATGGCTGTGGGCTGTTCTCACATTGCCAGAAAAAAAAATTGTGCAGAATGAAAATGTTTGAAAATTTGTTTTTTTGCTTTGTTTTATTTTGTGGTTAGGTTGGCAGCAGGTTGACGACTTGTGGCATTGCTGGCAAATGTTGCAAAGTGGTTTTTATTTTAGCTCTTTTGCTGTTTAATGTGGGTGTGTGTGTGAGTGAAGGTTTGTTAGCAAATTTTTGCACTTTATTTTCGTTATAATTTTTGTTTTGTTGCTGATTTTTTTCTGGGTGATTTTTTTTTTCTTTATTTATGCGGTTTGTTGTTTTTTTGGCAAGCAACAAATTTTCCTTTTTTTTTCTTCTGTTGATTTGTGCTAATACTGTTGCTTTTGTTGCTGACAATCACATAAAACTTATTTCTGCTAGCACTTTTACTCACACAGCCGGTGCTTATAGCCATGCTCACACACACTAGCAGCCTGCCAACACTTGGGGCTGGGGGGGTGGATGAAACAGCGACACACAACACATTATGGCGAAGTTGTTATATTTGTTTACTTATTTAATGAGATTTCTCATGCTGCATGCTACCCCTACAAAACACACACAAACTCACACTCACGCATTTCGAAGGCGACGCTTTAACATTAGGCGAAAGGAGAAGGACCATAATAAACGAGCTCCACACTCAACGAGAGGAGGAGGAGGTGCAGATAAACAGTTGAACATAAACGAAATTTGCTGAACGATGGGAACGACAACGACAACGACACCGACTACTACAACAACCGCGACGATGACAACAACAAAAATTTATTTTCACAAAAATCAGGTTAACATTTGCACATTTTCACACAGACACTGGGACACACACACACACACGCACATACGCCCCAACGTAGACACATAAATATTTCTTTATTTCAAATGCAGCGAACAAGTCGTAGAGATGCTGTTAACCAGCAAAAGTTTGCATACACCTACACCTTAATAAAAACACCTTTAAAGAAACACACACACACACACACACACACACACGCACACTCTTACTCACTTTGTTACAAATATTTTGATTTTGATTTTTTTTTCTCCAGCTTATGGCTTTGGTGGCCTATGTGTGCATTCACTTCAATGTTTGTGAAAAGGGGAGGGGGGGAGCACAAATGCGGCCTCACTCATTTGGCACTTTTGACTTGTGTGTGTGCTAATTGCGTTGCTGCTGATGGTGGCAGTGGTAGTGGTGGTGGTGGTGGTGTGTTGGGAGGCCATGATAGTGGTCTAGTACCTCAAAATGAAATAGAGCAAATCACTGCTGACATGCTACACCTGCAAATCTTTCTCATTTGGAAATTACGGCTAATGCCTAGGTTTTCATGCGACTTGTGAAACCACCAACAACATGTCAACCGCTTTCCATCTCCTTTGATTTGGTATATCACAATACGAGTGCTGCGTATGGTTGTGTGTTTCTCTTTTCATTATTTTCTCTATGCCCACAGAAATTCGTTTATTTTCGTTTTTAAGTTTCGTTTAAAACAAAACCCAATATCTGTTTGGGGTTTCTTTTTTTTGCCTTTTTTTTGGTTAGGCTTTGGCTTTGATTTGAACTCTTTTCTTTTTTTTTTCTTCTATTTAGTTTGAAACTAGAAAATGTTTTGCAAAACGAAAGTGCCGCTGCGTTATGACGTTCACAACTGACATGACCACGTTTCCGAGTTAACTGATTTGGAACGGCAACTGTTCGTGCATGGTCTGCTAGCCAGCAGCAACATCGTCATCTAAAGGAATTTTTCGTTATCGAAATATAAGGGGGAAAAAAATAGGGGTTTAATGCGATAGGTAAGTGAGAACTCGGAGAGAGGCAACGCGAGAGAGACAAAAACTCACCACACCAAAGAGAAAAAGGCAAAAAGCATATAAGAGCTATACCAGCCCACACTTGCCAGCTCCATGTTAAATTGAGTATAAGAGAATAGCAACAAACCAAACTCATCGCAGAGCTATACCAGCCTACACTTGCCAGCTCCATGTTATATTGAGTATAAGAGAATAGCAACCAACCAAACTCACCACTGCTTCATTGTTAATGCTCTGCTCTCTCTCTCTCTCTCAGAAAACCTGTAAGCCTTTACAAGTTTTAAATACTTCCTTTGCCTTTGCGGTGAATATTCCCAATTGGCTTTGTTTCCTATGTCCGAGTTTTCTCTTTGATTCTCTATCCTGCCTTTCCTTATTTTAATTTCGTTTTCTCTTTTTCTCCCATCTATTTCGAATTTGAGTTTAGTTTTTACCCATCAGAGTTGTACGATGTATCCAATTTCTCTCTGCCCCACCCCCTTGCCACTGCCGCATCTAGTCATTGATTCGTTCATGTGCTAAGGCGGCTTGGCTTGTGTGTCGGTCGGGTCGGTTCGCTCTCTGTGTATATGTCTCACGTGTCATGTTTGTGACTTGTTTTAGTCATGACTTGATAGATTTACTGTCACTGCAGATTTGACTAACAAAATGTTTACTAATGCATGGTATCTCCTCTAAATATAGACTTACATACTAAGTTACACATACGGCGGGGCCAAATGGACATGCATGTGAACTACCATATCAAGGACATCATCTAAATGTTTGTTTGTTGTTTTTGTTTTTTGCCGACTTTGTTTTTGTGGGAGAAATTGAAATGTGTATTAAATTTAAGGTAACAAAGGCAAACGCAGGTAATTTGATGGCACATTTTCATGAAGGATAATACTATAATTTATTTCTCAGTGACATTAAAGCAATTTTGCTAAAAACTAAAGAATTTTTAGATTTTGTAGAAAAATGTTAACAAATATTAAATTACATAATAACTTTAAATAATACACGAATCTTTGGTGCCAACCCACATGGATTTTTCATACAATTTATCCTTATGCAACAAGTTTATTTTCGAATTATTTTGAATCAGTTAGGAGGCCACCGTAGCTCATAGGTTAGCATGTCCGCCTATGACGCTAAATGCCTGGGTTCGAATCCTGGCGAGACCATCAGAAAAAATTTTCAACGGTGGTTTTCCCCTCCTAACGCTGGCAACATTTGTGAGGTACTATGCCATGTACAACTTCTCTCCAAAGAGGTGCGGCACGCCATTTGGACTCGGCTATGAAAAGGAGGCCCTTTATCATTGAGCTTAAACTTGAATCGGACTGCATTCATTGATATGTGAGCAGTTTGCCCCTGTTCCTAAGTGGAATGTTCATGGCCAAAATTTTCATTTGCAAGGAAGGATAAAAGTCGGGCGGTGCCGACTGTATAATACCCTGCACCTACCATATAAGTACAATGTCGGAGCTATATAGAATTCTGAGCCAATTTTGATGGACCTCGGCGGATGTTTTCAGATGGGTTATTAAACAATCCGTATCACATTTCGAGCAAATATGTTCAAACTGTAAAAACTACAGTTGACAAATGACAACATTATTGCAAATTACCCAAAACTCGACGACTATATATATGGGAGCAATATCTATTTCTGAACCGATTTCGAGCCAACTTCTCAGATAGTGAGTCACGTCAGGAAATAAATCCTGTTTGGGGGTGCTGGTACGGCCTTTCAAATTTTTTTCCGCCAATGTGGATATTATATTGGCGCTCTTCTCCCATATACCTTTCATTGGAGCCGTATATTGCTATTGTCGGTAAATATGTACCGTACGGGGGTGTTTTTGAAAGTGAGACGGATCCCCATATTCGTGCTCTGGTCTCAAATACGTTTCATTTGAGTCTCATATTATCATTATTGTTTTATACTCCATTTGGCTGGTGGCTTTGGAGATGGGGCGGCCCCCTAGATATTCCAACCATGTCCGAGATTTGGTGTTTTTGGAAATAGGGTAAGGGGAGGGTCATCCCATTAAAGTCAAGATGTTAGATTTACTTAATTCTCTTGGATTTGGTGGTGGATTGGAGTAGCCAAACTCTTTGCCCCAAAAGTGGATATCAGATTCATACTCCACTCCCGAAAATCACATTGGAGTCACATATTGCAATAGTTGGTATATATGTGTAGTTTAGGGGGATTTTATGAGGTGAGGCGTCCACGAAACACCTGACCATGAAACAGATACAGATTGTAGCCCCTTTATGACATAATACACAAATATGTCCAGTTTGTGGGGTATGCAGGATGGGGCGGCCACCAACGTACTTACAAACAAACCACAAATTTCACCCATGAACATTCCACTAACAGGGGCAAACTTCTCACATATCAATGAGTGCAGTCCGATTCAAGATTTCAGCTCAATGATAAGGGGCCTCGTTTTTATAGCCGAGTTCGAACGGCGTGCCGCAGTGCGACACCTCTTTGGAGAGAAGTTTTACATGCCATAGTATCTCACAAATGTTGCCAGCATAAGCCAGTATTTAGCGCTGAAAAAAATATCAGCATCTCGCTTTACCAAATTTCTTTAATTTGAGCTCCAATTGCCATCGGTTTAGGGGGAGTTTATGGATTGGCACGACCCTTGAACATTTGGCCTCAAACTTGGATATCAAATTCGTTTTCTACTATCAAATACCTATTATTTATCGCCATAGTAGGCAATCATGAACGCGCCAAATCGGACCATATTTAGATATAGCTGCTATATAGACCGATTTTCCGATAAAGGGTCTAATGCCCATTAAAACTTAGCTTTTCATCCGATTTTGCTGAAATTTTAAATAGTGAGTAGCTTAAGGCTTCCCGACAACTGACCCCAATTTGGTTTAAATCGGACTATATATAGGTATAGCTATCATTGGACCGATCTCCCGATAAAGGGTCTGAAGATGATAAAAGCTTTATTTATTACCCGATTTCGATTGCAACAGTGGGTTATTTTAAGGCTCCCGACATCTGAAGTAAATGTAGTTCAGATCGGACTATATTTCAATATAGCTGTCATGTAGACCGATCTCTCGACAAAGGGTCCGAAGACCATAAAAGCTTTAATGCGCCTTTTATGGGCCCAAAACCTTAAATCGAGAGATTTGTCTAAATGGCAGCTATATTCAAATCGTAACCAATCTGGGCCAAATTAAAGAAGGATGTGCAAGGTCCTAACGCAACTCACTGTCTCAAATTTCGGCGACATCGGACAATAAATGCGCCTTTTAGGGCCCCAAAACCTTAAATCGAGAGATTGGTCTATATGGCAGCTGTATTTAAATCTTGACCTATCTGGACGAAATTGAAGGTGGATGTCGAAGGCCCTAACACATCTCACTGTCTCAAAATTTGGCGACATCGGACTTTTATGGGGCAAAACCTTAAATCGAGAGAGCGGTCTATATGGCAGCTAAATTCAACTCTGGACCGATCTGGACAAAATTGAAGGTGAATATCGAAGGGCCTAACACAACTCACTGTTCCAAATTTTGGCAACATCGAATAATAAATGCGCCTTTTATGGACCCAAAACCTTAAATAGATAGATCGGTCTATATGGTAGCTATATCCAAATCTGGACCGATCAGGGCCAAATTGAAGAAAGATGCCGAGTGGCCTAACACAACTCACCGTCCCAAATTTCAGTAAAATCGGATAATAAATGTGGGCCTAAGACCCTAAATCGGCGGATCGGTCTATATGGGGGATATATCAAGATGTAGTCCGATATAGCGTCGGTGTGTTGCAAATGGAATGACAAAATGAATATATACCCCTATCCTACGGTGGTAGGTATAATTAAAACTCGTATTTTTCCGAAACTAGTAGAGATATTGTATACCCCAAGCGGATTTTTACGAAGGGCTTGTGAGCACTATCCAGCAAAAAAAGAATTTTAAAAATCGGGCAACAATTGAAGATTTGCAGCTCGATCAATTTTTTGAAATGACGAGTTTACCAAGAGGCGCTCGGACCACCTAGGTCCTTGAAGTTTTGCACACGGTATCATTAACATTTCAGCTCTAACCAATTAAAATTTTAAAATTATTTCTCTACCCGTTCTCACACGTCATATTTTTTACGATTTTTTTTCGATTTTGTCCCACTGTGCTTTATAAAGGACCAAATAAAGATTTTAGGTCCCTACAAGAAATTCATAAACGAAGTAAACATTTATGTGGCATACATATGGTTAAAACATAAATAATACCCAGTGCCACAACTGAGGACACAAATTTCGCCCATGAACATCAGATTTAAGTTTAAGACCAATGGTAAGGGGCCTCCTTTTTTTAATCGATTCCAAACGGCACGCCTCGACATCTTTTTGGGGAGAAGTTTTTACATAACATAGTATATTACAAAAGTTGCCAACATTAGGAAGGTGAAAACTACCGCTGAAAAATTTTATTGATTATCTCTCCAGAATTTGAACCCAAGCATTCAGCGTCGTAGGCAGACATGCTAAACTCTGCACTATGGTGGCCTCCATTACTGTGGCTATAGTAAAACCTGCGGTTCAACTCAGAAATTCTTCTTGATTCGGTATACCCATGTCAGTCTTTCCATGTATCCCTTCTGTACCGTTTGTTCGCCTGTCGTTTTTTGTAATCAAGGATATATACTACATATATCGCCCAATTTACTCTTATAAGGTCGTAGTAATTAAAACTTTTAAAAGTGTTTCGCCATATTTGATATTGAATGCTTCATTAGCCATATGAAATTCTATGCTAAATTTCATCAAAATCGGTTCAGACTCAACATCCCGTTTAAAAACTGCTTTAACACAGACAAAACGTTTTAAAAACATTAATTGACAAACAAAAAAGCATTAAAAGTTGTTTTCCATTTTCATTATTTAGTTTTGCTATCTTATTCTATAATGGCACAGAAACTTTATTATCCTATACCATAATCATAAGGTGCTATGGTGCGTATACGTATTTATAACTCATACGCCCGATGGAACCTACAATTGAGGCTACACTTAATATTTGTCGAAATTAATTTTTGTATTTGATAAATGCATTTGAACACCCCAAACGAATTCTCTCATAAGTAATCTTTTGGTCTATTCCATTTGGTATAGTCAAAACTTGTAATTGTTTTTTTTTTTGCTAACCTCACAAGCTATTAATCATCAAAGATGCAATAAAATTCGATTCTGGTTTTTCTTGTCCCTTTTCCCCCTTCAACCCAGCTTTGGCCATAAATGGAAAGCAACAGCGTTGATTCGACAGAAATCAAAGAACAATGGATAAATCTCTAAAATTCCAAGAAAGAATAGAAATGAAAGCAAAAAAAAAAAGACAAAAGTAAATTCTATGTGTGAGGGTGTGTGTGTGTGTGACGGTGATTGGATATGTGGTGCACCCTGCAGTTAAATGTTAAATATGTCAGGATAACTGTCACACAATGAAAATCCAACAGACAACAAATAACTGAAAACCTCAAAAAACCATTGAAAAACTAACGAGCAATGGGGTTGGTCGAGTTACAAAACTATAGGACAAAGACACTTGCATTACATTGCAATGGGAGAAACAAGTAACTCAACGACCACAAATTTTATTCAGTAAGTCAGTGATTGTATGATTGTTTGCATGTGTGTGTGTGTGTATTGAGAGTTCTATTTGTTCGAATAATGATGTATGTCCTTTTGTTCTTTATGATTCTATTGCATGGCTTTTGTGGAAGCCGATGTTAGCACAGTGATGTTACACACTTTTAGGTAATTTTTTCATAAAAATTCAAAAAAGGGGGATGAAGAAATTTAAAATTTGAGTTATATTTGAAAATTCCAATGAAAAACAGTTTTGTAACCTGGTAAAATCAGTTTTTATGATATATGTGGTAAAAAGGTATCAAATTCCCTTCTCCTATACTTGGACTTTGAGCTTGTAAATTTGTTCGCATTCTCTAGGTAGTTGTAAAATTTTGGTTTAGCCGGCTCATTGGCCTTGAAAGTGGAGGCCACCGTGGCGCAGATGTTATCTTGCTCACGTATGACACTGTGTGCTTAGGTTACTTCTACTTCAGTTGGCCATTATAGAGAATTAAATCCTCTAGTCGAACGTAGAATAGATTTGCCAAAGCCTGGACCTGCTGTGCTTCTTCTCCAATCTCTGAAACCCAGTTTCGTGGAGTCTCTCCCCACTTGGAGACTCCACCAGAGTTTTGGTCCTCCCTTTTTGGTGTTCTATTATGATCCGTTTTCTCTTTTTGCTGTCGCTTCTTTATCCATTCTGACAAAATGGCCCAGCCAACGCAGCCATTGTATTTTTATACCCTACACCACCACTGTGGTACAGGGTATTATAAGTTTGTGCATTTGTTTGCAACGCTAAGAAGGAGAAGAGCTAGACCCATTGATAAGTATACCGATCGACTCAGAATCAGAATTCTGATTCGATTTAGCCATGTCCGTCCGTGAGTCCATGTGCAGGTCGTATTTGTTGTCCAAACATCACAAAATTTTGCGCATATCTACATCAGTTAACCGATTCTCTTCTTTGTCTCTGCAGGAGTATGTGCCTCAGGGTGGCTTTAAAAAAAATATTTTTTGCTACTGGGGCATCAAAGTTTTGAAAATTTTCAATTTTTTGGTTATTTGGAAACTTTGGAGAATTCGGCGACCCTTATCTCTGAAACGGCTAAAGCTATTTGCACGTGCCGAACATCAAATTAAAGGTCATACTCTTTTTAACATTTTACGTTCAATTACAAAGAAAGTTAGTAGTAATGAATTCGAGATAATGATGCGCTCGTAGAAAATATCCTTGGTCTGCAAGTCTTCCGTCGGGGCATGGGCGCAAATAAGGCTGATGTGGAAGAATTTCGCATTTATGCGGATTGTAGCCAGTCTCTTATCCACTGGAGTAAACCTGTAGACAAGGGGTTTCAGTCATGCACTAACAATTGATGCCAGATTCGTGTCTCGTTTTATGACAGCCATAATATAGGGAGTCATTGAGACATTGCACTTCCTGCATGGCGGTAGTGTCTGCCCTGTACCGCTCCATAAGATCCGCCAGGACGTAAACGGTTATGGTTTCTCTAACACTGATGACACATGTGAGGTTTTCAGCCATGTACTCGTACAAGATATCCATTGGATCGTGTCGCTTTAAGGATTTGGCCAAGTAAGTGCCTTATCATTGAGCTTTAACTTAAATTGTCATTCATGTATATGGTAAAAGTATCTCCACCGTTCCTCAGTGGAATGTTCCTGGGCGAATTAAACACAACAACAAAACATAGCCATGAAGTACTTTTTTTTTGGGTTGAAAAAATTAAAAAAAAAATCAATTCCCCTCGATACTACAAAACCACAGTGGCCCTCCTTGTTATACCTTATGCGAATAGAATCATAAAAATGGAATTATTAAAACAAAGGCTCCACAAAGCTAGGATAAAAGAAATGATGTGCAATTAAAAAAATCCGAGAAAAACATATTGCAAAGAGTGAAACATTTGAAGAGCTAAACCAAAGGAGTCATGCAGAGAAAGCAACTTAAATCGTTTAAGCAAAAATTTATGGTTGATTATGTTCTTTGTGGTTTTCTTGGTCATGGGATCTTTCATTTGCCAACTCCTGCATTATTCCTTCAGTCTTTCTAATTCGCATAAAATAATCTTTAAATGTTTATTTTAAAGCATTAACGCAAGCATTTCAAAATACGGACCGAGGAAGTCTGCACCAAGCTGTCACAAATGTTGGCTTTTTGCCTTGCCATTTTATGGAAAAGTGCTTTTTATGTCTATGTCTATGTTTTTTTTTCGAAGCATTCATCCTCTTATTTTTCTTTGCAAATTACCGCACAAATAAACAATGAAATAAAAGAATAATTAGAGCAATAAAAATGGCAATGGAGACATAGAAAGGAATCACCACTAATACATTCATATTTTGTTTGCACTTTTTTTTTCATATCTCTTTTTAGCTTTTGCTGATGAATGAAAACAGCCATGGCTGTGGATGTCGAAATTTAGTAGGCAAAGTGGGCAGGCCTTTCATAAATATTCAGACAAAAGATGTTTGCTTTGCTTTAAGGCTTTAAGTGAGGGCGAGGGTAAATGACTTTTTAATGAAAGCGATAGTAAATAAGGGATATTAAAGCTTTAATGTTTGCTTGAAAATCTCGACTATGGCATAGGTTGAGCTCCAAAGGAAACATTCTGAATTGTACGTAAGTAGTGAAGGTTTTTTAGCATTTAAAATTTCACTGTGGCACAATGGAAAACTTTGGCAAGGGAGGAAAAGTGAAAGAATATATGATAGCCGACTGAATTGGCAGTATGTTTAGTCAGACGGACAGACAAAGGGACCAAAAATGCGACATAAGGATAATACCACAGGTTCCGAGAGCATAGTCGGGGCGATATGGACCACCCTCACCAAGGAATTGGAAACTATTCTAGATATGGTTTGGTTGAAAAGAGGGTGCGAATATTAATCCGCCCCATGCCACTATGGACATACACCTAACCTCTAACCAGTAGGGAAAGGCAAAAGTAGGGCGGTGCCGACTATATAATACCCTACACCACCTAGTGCATGTAGTACTTTTTATATGTAGAACTTATCTCGAAATCTACCCAGACTTTAATTTGGCTACCAATTGAAATAGCAATTTAGAACCTTGTAAGATTTTTCTACCATAGGACAAACGATTTGGATTTCCACATCTTTAAAAAGCCATATCGGATAAAATATTATATGAGAGTTATATCGAAACCTGTGCCAATTTTAATGACACATGCCGGGGCGTCAAAAAGAGATTGACATCCCAAAATTTGGGTTTTACTGCCATAAATATAGGACTGATTTTAATGAAAATTTGCGCACATATTGGAACGTAAATTTTAACGTCTCATGTAAAATCGGGCGAAAATTGTGGCTTCTACAGCCCTAAAAGGCCAAATCGGATGAAAAATATGTAAGGGAGCTATATCTAAATCTGAACCGATTTTTATGAAATTTTGCAAACATATGTAGACCTCAAATAGAATACCCAAAGCCAAATTTTGTGAAGATCGGATGAAAATTGTGACTTCTACAGCCTTAAAAAGCCATATCGGATTAAAGATATATATGGGAGCTATATCTAAATCTGAACCGAAAATTGTGGCTTCTACAGCCTCAAAAAACCCACATCGACGGGCCGAACCTTAAATACCCTCCACCATGGATCGCATTTGTCAAGCTATTCGAATGACTTTTTAAAATATATATGAGCCATATCAAGTTATTGACCTATATGGAGCGTGCTTTTCATGGCTGCTAGAAGTCATAAAAAACTTTACTTACTTTAATTGTCTATGACTGAATATTTGTTCCACTAGCCGAATGTAGAAAAGCGTTCCAAGCGCCTCGATCTTCTGCGCTCATTCTAAAAATCTCCTACGCCAAGTTTCGAGGTGTTTCCCACAACTTGATCTTTCCATTGGGCTTTTGGTCTTCCCGGTTTGCGTGTACCACCATGTTTGCCTTCAAAAAACTTCTTTGGTGGAGCTTCTTCATCCATTCTGACAACATGACCTAGCCAATGCAGCCGTTGAATTTTGATGCGTGTAACTATGCTATCGTCGCCATACAGCTCATACAGCTCGTGGTTCATACGTCGCCTATATTCTCCATTAACACAAACTGGTCCATATATTTTATGAAGAATCTTTCTCTCAAATACTCCAAGCACTGCCTCATCTGCTTACAAAAGTACCCATGCTTCAGAACCATATAACAGCACGGGTAGTATCAGTGTCTTGTAAAGTGCAATCTTCGTCTGTCGAGAGGTGGCCTTGTTTCTAAACTGCTTACTTAGTCCAAAGTAACATCTGTTTGCCAGTATTATTCTTCGCTTAATCTCCAAACTGGTGTCATTCGTTTCGGTTACAGCGGTGTCGAGGTAGATAAAGTTACTGACTGCCTCAAAGTTGAGGTTTCAAACTTTTTCCATTTTCTTTATCTGTTTGGTTGTGCAAGGCTTTTTGGGAGTTGAAACCATCCATTTCGTCTTATCTCCATTTACTGCCAGACCCATTTTCACTGACTCTTTTTCGATTCTTTCAAAGGCTGCAGTTACTACTTCCGGTGACCGACCTATGATATCGATGTCGTCGGCATAGGCGAGTAACATGTGTTCCCTTGTGATTAGTGTGCCATATCTATTCATATCTGCATCTCGTGTAATCTTCTCCAGCAGGATATTTAAGAGATCACACGATAGGCTGTCTCCTTGTCTGAAACCTCGTTTGGTATTAAATGGTTCGGAGAGATTCTTTCCTATACTTACTGAAGAACGCGTATCAGCAAGTGTCATCCTGCAGAGTCTTATTAATTTTGCAGGGATACCAAACTCAAACATGGCTTGAAATACCTTTGAACGTCAAGGAGTATTGAAGGCGGCTTTGTGGTCAACAAAGTTATGGTAGGTGTTGATTTGTCCCTCTTGGGTCAGTTCCAGGTTTTGGCGTAGTGTGAATATCTGGTCTAGGGTGGATTTACCAGGTCTAAAGCCGCATTGATAGGGCCCAATTATCTCATTGACTTTAGGTTTTAATCTTTCACACAGTACGCTCGAGAGTATCTAGTATGTGATGGGGAGGAGACTTATTCCTCTGTAGTTGGCACATTCCGTCTTGTGTACAGGACATAGTATGCACATGTTCCAATTATCGGATATGCGTTCTTCTAGCCAGATTGCGCGGATAAGCTGATGCATACGCCTTATCAGCGTGTCGCCTCCGGTCTTAAATAGTTCAGCCGATAACCCGTCGGCTCCTGCTGCCTTGTTTTTCTTTAGTCGGGTTACGGCTACTTGGACCTCATTCTGACTAGGAGGTAAACATTCTATACCATCATCAGGGATTGGTTCTGCGGTATCCTCTTCGCCGTCAACATCGGACACTAGCAGTTGGGTAAAATGTTCTTTCCATATCCTCAGCATGTTGTCTGTGTCAGTTACCAGATTTTCTTCTTTGTCTCTGCAGGTGATGTGCCTGCACCAAAGCCATCGGTTTGGTGTTTAATTCTTTGGTAGAATTTCCGGACTTCATTCTGACTCCTGTATATCTCAATTCGCTCGCACTCACGTCTTTCCATTTCCTTTTTCTTTCTGCGGAATAGACGTTTTTCCTCTCTCCTTTTCTCCCGATACCTCTCCTTCATCTGGCACGTTGCTACTGATTGCAGGGTTGCTCTATATACCGCATTCTTGGCTTCAGTAGCATCTCGACACTCTTGGTCGTACCATGGGTTTTTTGGAGGAGGCTTCCGGTACCCAAGTACGGATTTCGCGGCATTTTCCATGGAGTGGGCAATTGTTTGCCACTGCGCCATTATATCATCGGAACAAGGAGTGCTTTCATCAAGCAGTTGGGTCAGTCGAATGGAGTATGCCGCTGCCATTTGTTGTGTTTGCAGCTTTTCAGTGTCCAGCTTCCGTGCAGTGTCAGATCGTATTTTCCTCGCCATGTTCAAACGGGTGCGAACCTTTGCTGCAAGGTACTGATCCGAATCTATAAAAAATACCGCCTCCGAAACTTCAGGAAAATCTAGTAATAATAGCGACCTCCAGAGGCTCAGCTATATCAAGTTATCAACCGATTTAGACAATACTTAAAACATTAGAAAGGTCAAAAGTCGGGCGTCGCCGACTGTATAGTACCCTACTCTTACCCTTTAAGTACAATGTGGGAGCTATATACAATTCTAAATCTGAACCGATTACGAGCAAACTTCTCTGATATTGTAGTAGTCGATGAAACCGTTGTGCAAAATTTTAGCAAGATTGGTCGAAAAATATCGATTGCAATGGCTCTGGAAATGAAAATCGGGCGATATACATATATGACAGACAAAAGCTGAAATTAGCTGACAAACAAAAGCTGAAATTAGCTGACAGACAAAAGCTGAAATTAGCTGACAGACAAAAGCTAAAATTTTGCCAGAAGTATTTTGTTTTAACTTTCAACAACTGAGCCAAGTATGGTCTCAATCAGTTGATAACCTGATATAGCTCCCATATAAACCGATCTCGGATCTTGACGTCTTGAGCCTGTAGGGGGCGCAATTCTCATCAGATTTCGGTGAAATTTTGTGCTAGGTGTTTTGCTATGACTTTCATTAACTGTGCTTAATATAGTTTAAAAAGGTTCGTAACCTAATATAGCTCGCATATCTAGACAAATGCGATCCATGGTGGAGGGATTCGGCCCGACCAAACTTAGCACGCTTTTACTTGTTTTTTTAATATTTCGTTTTGTAATGAAAGTGCCAGTTTACGTGCTCATTCTTTCCAAATACTGACAGGTGATTACCGGGGAAATTGTATCTGCCTAAGCCGGCGTTACATTTTAAATCCGTTTAAGTCAACGAACCCCCATAGTAAACAAATGGATTTTTGCTCTTAACATAAGCAAATGTGGTTCATTTTTATGTGAATTGTGTGTCTGTGTGTGTGTTTCGCCTTTATTGTTATTGTTTTTTGTAATTTCCCTGTCTGGTGACAGAATGTGTGATGTGTCATTTCTTTATAAAATGCTTGTATTTTGGAAACACTGCTGAGAAACAGCCATCGTCATCATACAAAACCAGCCCATCCTTGCCTGAAATATAATTTCAGGCCTTTCGTTTTTTTTTGAAGCTTAGCCACTTTGCTACTTTCATTTGGTTGATGTTGGTGGTGTAGGTAAAGGTGGTTGTCCCCGCGAAGATGATGGCGGTGATGACGATGACTGCTTTGGCAACATAACAATGCGACGAATATGTTCTTTGGCAGCCTGAGTTCGAGAGAACTGGTCCCCACAAATTCCTACCATTGTTGCTGCCTGGTTTTCTGTCTGTCTGTCTGGAGGTGGCAAAACATATGACAAGTTAAAAGTGATGTCACTCACGGCCGTATTGCTGACAGGCAGTTATAAAGTCATAACGAAAACTCCCCCCTTCAGCATGCTGGTCGTACGGCTCACCTCCCTATCTACTGGTGGTGAATGACGCACGCCTATGTTTTGTCTGGTTTAAGGCTGAGTTTTTTTTATTTTATTTTTTTTTTTTTTGCGATTACCACTTTTCGAGCCAATTCAAACACATGTACATGAAACAACAACTAACTCAACTCATACACATAGCAGAAGATTTGCACTCAGTTGCACACGTTTACCGTTTGTTTAAACTCTCCTCCATAGCATGGGGGTATACTAATTACGTTATTCCGTTTGTAACACATCGAAATATTGATCCTAGGCCCAATAAAGTATATATGGGTTGCCCAAAAAGTAATTGCGTTTTTTTTTAAAGAAAGTAAATGCATTTTTAATAAAACTTAGAATGAACTTTAATCAAATATACTTTTTTTACACTTTTTTTCTAAAGCAAGCTAAAAGTAACAGCTGATAACTGACAGAAGAAAGAATGCAATTACAGAGTCACAAGCTGTGAAAAAATTTGTCAACGCCGACTATATGAAAAATCCGCAATTACTTTTTGGGCAACCCAAAAACCCTTGATCGGCCTGACATTCTAAGTCGATTTAGCCATATCAGACATTCTGTTTGTCTGCCAAAAGCACGCTTAATTTCGGAGGAGGAAAGCTCTTGAAATTCTGCCCGCATACTTCATATAGGGGTAGGTCGGTTGGGATTATAAACGGGCTTTTTTGGTCTTTGTTTTGACATAGCTGCCATATTAACTGATACGTGATCTTGATTCCTTGAGCCTCTAGAGGACGCAATTCATATCCAATTAGTCTGAGAAAATTAGCATGTCCCTCTAGAGGGCGCAATTCTTATCCAATTAGTCAGAAAATTAGCATGCGCCTCTAGAGGGCGCAATTCTTATCCAATAAGTCTGAAAACTAGCATGCGCCTCTAGAGGGCACAATTCTTATCCAATAAGTCTGAAAATTAGCATGCGCCTCTAGAAGGCGCAATTCTTATCCAATTAGTCTGAAAATTAGCATGCGCCTCTAGCGGTCGCAATTCTTATCCAATTAGTCTGAAAATTAGCATGCGCGTCTAGAGGGCGCAATTCTTATGCAATTGGTCTGAAATTAGCATGCGCCTCAAGAGGGCGCAATTCTTATGCAATTGGTCTGAAAATTAGCATGCGCCTCAAGAGGGCACAATTCTTATCTAATTAGTCTGAAAATTAGCATGCGCCTCTAGAAGGCGTAATTCTTATCTAATTAGTCTGAAATTAAGCATGAGATATTTTGTTATGATTTTCAAAAACTGCACTAAGTACGGTCAAAATCGTTTCATAACCTGATATAGCCCCCATAAAAATCGATCTTGGTTTCAGAGTTCTTGAGGCTATAGAGGGAGAGGCAATTATTATCCGATGAAATTTTGCATGAAGTTTATTGTGGTTTAAATCGGTTCATAACCTGATATATCTCCCTCCATATAAAGCGATTTCGGATTTTGATTTCTTGAGCCTCTAGAGTCTCAATTCCTATCCGATATAGCTGAAAATTTGAACAACCACTTTAACTATGACCTAAGACATACGTTTTAAATATTGGGTTGCCCAAAAAGTAATTGCGGATTTTTCATATAGTCGGTGTTGACAAATTTTTTCACAGCTTGTGACTCTGTAATTGCATTCTTTCTTCTGTCAGTTATCAGCTGTTACTTTAAGCTTGCTTTAGAAAAAAAGTGTAAAAAAAAGTATATTTGATTAAAGTTCATTCTAAGTTTTATTAAAAATGCATTTACTTTCTTTTAAAAAATCTGCAATTACTTTTTGGGCAACCCAACATGATCTAAATAGGTCTATAGCCTGATATAGCTCCGATATATACCAATCTCCCGATTTTACTTGTTAAGAGGACGCAATTCTTATCCGGTTTGGCTGAAATTTTGCAAAATGACTTCTACTTTGGTCTCCAATATCCAAACCATGTATGGTTCGAATCGGTTTATAACCTGATAAAGCTCCATTAGACATGCAATCTTATCCATTATCATTTGTTTGGCTATAAAGAGATATGGGATAAATTATTTGGCTAATGCGATCGCTCCATGGTGGAGGGTATATAAAATTCAGCTCGGCCCAAGTTATCACGCTTTTGCTTGTTGTTATGTAGTCTTTAACAACTATGGTGTTTTTGATGTTGTTTTGGTGGTACATTTTCCCGTCTACGCTAAGGACTCCCGCTTTGTACTTCCTTTCAATGCCATGAATTGTAAATGTATGTGTATTTCTGTTTTATTAAATAACAAAATATGCTTTCGTATAAATGAATGATGAATGGTAAAACATTAGGGTGTAATGGTAAAACAAGTAAAAAGGCGTTAAGTTCGGTCGGGCCGAACTTTGGATACCCACCACCTCGGGTATATATGTAAACCATCTTTCGTCAATATCGATCTATATCGCAGCTATATATAAATCTGGACCGATTTGGGACAAATTGAATAAGGATGTCGAAAGTCTTAACACAACCCACTGTTCCAAATTTCGGCAACATCGAACAATAAATGCGTCTATTATGGGCTCAAAACCATAAATCGAGAGATCGGTCTATATGGCAGCTATATCTAAATCTGAACCAATCTGCGCCCTATTGCAGAAGTATGCCAAGGAGGTAAACTTAAATCACCGTCCCAAATTTCGACGACATCGGACAATAAATACGCCTTTTATGGGCCCAAAGCCTCAAAATTGAGAGATCGGTCTATAGGGCAGCTATATCCAAATCCGGACCTATCTGGGCCACATTGAAGAAGGATGTCGAAGGACCTATGACAACTCACCGTCCCAAATTTCGACGACATCGGACAATAAATACCCCTTTTATGGGGTCAAAGCCTTAAATCGAGAGATCGGTCTATAGGGCAGCTATATCCAAATCCGGACCTATCTGGGCCAAATTGAAGAAGGATGTCGAAGGGCATAAGACAACTCACTGTCCCAAATTTCAGCAAAATCGGACAATAAATGCGCCTTTCATGGGCGCAAGACCTTAAATCGAGAGATGGGTCTATATGACAGCTATATTCAAATCTGGATCGGTCTGGGCCAAACTGAAGAGAGATTTCGAAATACAAGCACCATGCCTATGTCAAGGGAAGTTTATTGGAGACTGCACTGCTCGAGGTTGTGTATAAAAAAGAAGAATTCTTCGATGCCAAAAGGTACACCCAGGCGGTATGCATAGACATCGGGGGGGATTTTAACAATGAGCGGACCGACACACTGATCGAATCCTTAGACCAGTACCGGGTGGAGCCGGCCCTTAGAGACTGGATAAATCATATGCTTAGGAACAGGTGGATAAATTGTAAGTCCCAAGCCATAAATATAAGGGAGAAAGTGGCACAGGGCACGCCACAGAGGGCTTTATATCGCCACTCCTATGGGTGACCACCATAAATGACCTATTAAGGATCTGACTGAGAAGGGATTTAAACCCTTATGCCATGCAGATGATGTTATAATACTTCATAGGGGTAAGGATCCGAACGAGCTATGCAGAAGGGCCGAAAGGGACTTGCATATGGCATATGACTGGGCTAGACCCAGAGGTCTCAATGTTCACACAGAGAAAACTGAAATATGCCTGTTCTCGAGGAAGACTAAGGTGGGCCAATTTAACGCATTACGTTTCCCCAATAAGACGATTTCCATATCTGACAAGGTCAAATACTTAGGTGTGATCTTGGACAGGAAACTGAATAGGCAGTGTCACATGTAGGAGCGTACTGATAATGCTCATAGATGTTGGGCACTGTGTAGACGGGCCTTAGGCTCGAAATGGGGCCTGAATCCTAGGATAGTCCTCCGGCTCTACAGGAGCGTGATTAGACCAATATTTACTTACGCCTCAGTAGTTTGGTGAACTGCTATGGAGAAAAAGTGCAACATAAGGACCATGCAACGCGTTCAGAGAATATGTTGTCTTGGCATAGGTGGAGCGATGAGGACCACGACCACAGGGGACTATTCTAGATATCCAACCCATTGACATACAGATTAAGTGTGAGGGAGCCTCTGCGGCTATGAGTCTTAAGGCGATGGGAAAATGGATTGAGGATGGGAGCAGCTCATTCCATTGCGGTATAATCGAGGCGACGATAGGAAACCTGGAAGGAAGGGAAGAGATTTCCGATGGGATACCTGAGATGAACCTTGAAGTCGAGTGCCAGGCACTGCTGCCTGAGGCACAGTCTTGGATTGACGGAACCCTAGTATTGCCATCTGGAAGATCATGTTACACGGATGTATCAAAGCTAGAGGACAAAGTTGGCCTGGGGATCTACATGGGAGAATGGACTGGGGATGGGATCAGCTCATACCATTGCGGTATAATCGAGGCGATGATAGAAAACCTGGAAGGAAGGGAGGAGGTTTCCGATCGGATACCTGAGATGAACCTTGAAGTCGAGTGCGAGGCGCTGCTGCCATCGGCATCCTAGTATTGTCATCTGTAAGATCAAGTCACACGGATGGATCAAAGCTAGTGGACAGAGTTTGCCTGGGGTTATACATTGAGAACCCAAGGACTAAAATCTGTTTTAGACTGCCTGACCATAATATGGTCCTGCAGACGGAGATCCGGGCGATCACGGAATGATTGAAATGGTGTGGTGCTAACGCGAGAGCGTCGAGTGTGAACAACCAGGACGGTAAGGTCACGAACAGTCTTGCAGTGTAAGAAAGAGATTAATGTCTTCTCTGAGGATGGAAAAATCCGCATCGTTTGGGTGACGACCATAACGGAGTAAGGGGCAATGAAAGGGCAGATGATATGGCGGTGAGAGCCAGAGGACTGCCGTCAAGAAACAAGAAACTTTCTGGTCAAAGAAACTCCGAGTTAAGGGAGTGGGCGAGGAATGCGCATGCAACATTGTGGAACAGCCAAACGGTCGGTAGGACGGCGAAAATCCTATGGGGCGATCCAGATCGTGAGAAGACGAGGCTGTTACTGAAAGGAAGCAAGAAGGAGGTCAGTATAGCTATTGGTATCAAAGCGGGACACATAAGACTACGAGCTGACTTATGTAAAATCGGTGCGGCAAGTGATAGCATGTTTTGGGCATGCGGGTAAGATGTTGAGACATTGGAGCATTTCCTTTGTCATTGCACGGCTTTCGCTTCTAACGAATACCGGCCCTTAGGTGGAGACACAATATCAGACATGAACCAACTTAGGGGAGTGGTATTGAAAACAATTAAGGATTTTGTAAGTAGCACCGAAGGATGGGAGTATATTCATTTTGTCATTCCGGCCCATTTCCGGCCCTGTAAAGAATATATGGGTTGCCCAAAAAGTAATTGCGGATTTTTAATATAGTCGGCGTTGACAAATTTTTTCACAGCTTGTGACTCGGTAATTGCATTCTTTATTCTGTCAGTTATCAGCTGTTACTTTTAGCTTGCTTTAGAAAAAAAGTTTAAAAAAGTCTATTTGATTAACGTTCATTCTAAGTTTTATTAAAAATGCATTTACTTTCTTTTAAAAAATCCGCAATTGCTTTTTGGGCAACCCAATATATTCTTGATCAGCGTAAAAATCTAAGACCATCTAGCCATGTCCGTCCGTGTGTGTGTTGAAATCACGCTACAGTCTTCAAAAATATAGATATTGAGCTGAAACTTTGCACAGTTTCTATTTTTTATGCATAAACGGGTTAAGTTCGAAGATGGGCTATATCGGACTATATCTTGGCATAGCCCCCATATAGACCGATCCGCTGATCTTGGGTCTTAGGCCAATAAAGGCCACATTTATTATCCGATTTTGCTGAAATTTGGGAGAGTGAGTTGTGTTAGGACCTTCGACATCCTTTCTCAATTTGGGCCAGATCGGTCTAGATTTGGATATAGCTGCCATATAGACCGATCCATCGATTTAGGGTCTTGAGCCCATCAAAGCCACATTTATTATCCGATTTTGCTGAAATTTGGGACAGTGAGTTGTGATAGGCCCTTCGACATCCTTCGTCAATTTGGTTCAGATCGGTCCATATTTGGATATAGCTGTCATATAGACCGATTCTCCGATTTAGGGTCTTAGGCCCATATGTATGTATGGACAGACAAGTGGATAGACGGATATACGAATGGACAGACTGACGGACGGAGAGACGCAGACAGACTGACATAGAGACAGGCAGACAGACAGATAACACACAGACGGACAAACAAACAATTTTAAAGTTATTTTCTGCACTTAATTACCGCTCCACCCTAATTTGACATTTCCTAAATACTAGCACTTCTATTGGTGTTATATATAGCATTGTATTGTTTTATATGAAGTTGTTGGATTTTTTTCTTGAAAGATGGTAATTTGCATAAATTTGGCTTTTCCTTTACTTTAGCCATGGAATTTGTTTTTGTGATAACATTAAAGGCTTAAACTTCTCAATTCCTGGTAACTGTTCACTTTCAATGTTGGTAATGAAAAAGTTTCCCTCATTTATGTTTTATGGTCGTAATTTTGATTTGAAATGCTGTTTATAACCGTCACCATCAACATCCGCTCGCATGGTGGATGTGATTTTTTACATATCTGTGTGAGTGTGGGTGTATGTGTGTGTATGTGTAAAGTGAGTTTATGGTGATTTGTATGCCAAAGAGTTATCTTAAGTGGGAAAAATTCCTTTTGATTTCCACTTACAGCTCATAAAATTGTCGCTCAAAACTTTGTGAGTAGATAAGAAGGGGAAATTTTTCCTAATGACTTGAGTTTTAAGGGGTAGGGGGTATGCACGCACACACACACACACATACGCAAAACGCCAAAACAATTTTAAAGTGCCAACCCAGTTGTTTTGTATGCTGCCACTTAACGGCAAACATTTCCATTTTAATGTCGCAATTATCACTTTTATTAGAGTTTTGCGGTTAAAAAGGATTCCCAATCATGCTTTGGCCACGTTTGTGGCAAACATATTCACTGCTTTGATAAAAATCTCTGATGCCAAAAGACACCTCATAAAAGTCCTTTGGTATTGCCAAAAGAGGCAAGTTTTCACATCTCACATGGTACAACACCAAAATCCAAATCACAAAATTTACTATTTTTCAATGGAATATAAAATAATAGGGCATCAAAGTTTTGGGTTTGCGATTTTATGTACCCCCGCAAAGGGGTATATGTCGCTATCTTCTGGGATATCCATAAATTTGTCATTTTATTTGTCCAACAAAAAGGCAAAACGGAAATGTGGCCTAAATATGATATTTCGAGCTTATTACCATTTGTTATGGCAAATGTATGGCCCATGGCAGGTTGGTGATAATAATGCTAGAATATGAAGTGCCATGTTATATTAGGACAATATGGCATAGTTTTTAGTACGTGGCTGCTTTTTCAATAGAGTGATAGTTTGATAGTTATGGAAATATTATAGACCACATCACCATAAAAGGTAAAGGGACCAAAACGGCCCGAAAATAAGGTTTAGTTTAAACGAGGCAAGGGTGTTATGTGAAAAAGTCCTGCATGGCATTAACCGATGAAAAAATTTTGGCTAATATAAAACTCAGATTGCCAAATCTTATCGAAATCTGGTAATAAATTCACCTTTTATGGTCACAAGACCCTAAAACGGGTGACCGGTATATACGGTAGTTATATCCAAATATACTCCGCTCGAGACCATATTCGGCACAGATGTCGTGTGGCCTTTGTGCAACTCACTCTGTCAACAAAATCGGGTAAACTGCACGAACATGACTAGATAGTCGGGTAGGAAATGTGGCCACGGGGAGTCAGCGATTTCGACAGGAGAGTCTAAGTGCGGGTTCAGGTGGGACTGACTCTAATTTAAATACTGAGTGCCAAAGATACCCGAAATGACAGGGCGTGTTATTGGCGCCTTCAAATAACCAATGATCACATTCAGAGTCTGTTATCAGGCTTAGGGTGGCTGAAGGCGAGCGTCGGTTCTTGAAGCAAGCGGCTCGCAACATCGAGGGATACATGAGAGCCCACATATCCCAAGCGGCTGGTGAGCTGGACCAGTAACCCACCCCCACACACTACAAGGATTGCTCTTAGCAACAAAGAAATAGTAAAAAGAAATCAACTAACGTTGACGACCCATGCAAAAAAAAAAGGACCATGATCTGCTGATCTGCACATGGAATATCCGGACCCTTTATAGACAAGGTGCTGTATAAGCACTGGCGGACTCGGCTATAAAAAGAAGGTCCCTTATCCTTGAGCTTAAACTTGAATCGGACTGCACTCATTGGTACATGAGAAGTTTGATCCTGTTCCTTAGTGGAATGTTCAAAATTTGCAATTTGCAATAAGCTCTGACGGATGTATTGGTAAAGTACAAGGCAGATACTACCGCCTTACAGGAAGTGCAATGGGTGAATTTGGTTGTGGATTTGTGGTCAGTTGGAGACTGAAACACCTTATCTCCAGGTTTACTCCGGTGAATGAAAGACTAGTCACAATCCACGTATGGACAGACCATAGAGATGACAAACTATCGATATTCGTAACATTCGATATTTATACCCTACACTACTACTGTGGTACAGGGTATTATAACTTAGTGAATTAGTTTGTAACACCCAAAAGGAAGAGAGATAAACCCATTGATAAGTATACCGATCGATCCATAATTACTTTCTGATTCAACTTAGCTATGTCCGTCTGTCTATCTGTCCGTCCGTCTGTCCATGTTAATTTGTGTACAAACTACAGGTCGCAATTTTCATCCGATCGTCCTCAAATTTGGTATGGACATATTTTGCGGCCCAGCAATGAAGCCTATTGAATTTGGAAAAAATCGATTCAGATCTGGATATAGCTCCCATATATATGTGCGTCCGATTTTCAGTAATAATGCAATAAAAAGGTAATTTTTTAACCGATTCTCTCGAAATTTGGCAGGAAGGATTTGTTTATGACTCTCGACATCGGTTCAGATTTGGATGTAGCTCCCATATATATGTTCGTCCGATTTGCAGTAATACATCAATAAAATTGTCATTTGTGAACCGATTCTCTCGAAATTTAGCAGGAGTGATTTTCGTATGACTCCCAATATTACTGGTGAATTTTATAGAAATCGGTTCAGATCTGGATATAGCTCCCAAATATATGTGCGTCCGATTTTCAGTAATAATGCAAACAAGTAAAAAGGCGTTAAGTTCGGCCGGGCCGAACTTTGGATACCCACCACCTCGGGTATATATGTAAACCACCTTTCATCAAAATCCGGTGAAAATTTCATACCTTATACTCATATACCTCATACCGATCGGAACTATATACGACACGGATGTCGAAAAGCCGAACATAAGTCACTGTGTCAAATTTCAGTGAAATCGGATTATAAATGCGACTTTTATGGGGCCAGGACTTTAAATCGAGACATCGGTCTACATGGCAGCTATATGCAAATCTGAACCGATCTAGGCAAAATTGAAGAAGGACGTCGAAAAGCCTAACCAAACTCACTGTGTCAAATTTCAGCGACATCGGACAATAAATGCGTCTTTTATGGCCCCAAAACCTAAAACCTAGATATCGGTCTATATGGCAGCTATATTCAAATCTGGACCGATCTGGACCGTGATATTGCAGAAGTATGTCAAGGAGCTTAATTTAACTCACTGTTCCAAATTTCGGCGACATCGGACAATAAATGAGCATTTTATGGGCCCAAAACCATAAATCAAGAAATCGGTCTATATGACAGCTATATCCAAATGTGAACCGATCTGGACCAAATTGAAGAAATATGTCAAAGGGCCTAACACAACTCACTGTCCCAAATTTCAGCAAAATCATATTATGAATGTGGCTTTTATGGGCCTTACACCATAAATCGGAGGATCGATCTATCGATGAAGGATGTCGATGGGCCTTACATAATTCATTGTCCCGAATTTCATCAAAATTGGATAATTAATGTGGCTTTTGTGGACCTAAGACCCTTAACCGGAGGATCGGTCTATATGGCAGCTATATCCAAATCTGAACCGATCTGGGCCAAATTGACAAAGAATGTCGCAGGGCCTAACACAACTCACTGTAACAAATTTCAGCGAAATCGGATAATAAATGTGGCTTTTATGGGCCTAAGACCCTAAATCGGAGGATCGGTCTATATGGCAGCTATATTCAAATCTGGACAGATCTGAGCCAAATTGACGAAGGTCATCAAATGGTCTAACACAACACACTGCCCCAAATTTCAACAAAATCGGATAATAAATGTGGCTTTTATAGGCCTAAGACCCTAAATCGGCGGATCGGTCTATATGGGGGCTATATCAAGATATACTCCGATATAGCCCATCTTTGAACTTAACCTGCTTATGGACAAAAAAAGAATCTGTGCAAAATTTCAGCTCAATATCTCTATTTTTAAAGACTGTATCGTGATTTCAACAGACAGACGGACGGACATGTCTAGATCGTCTTAGATTTTTACGCTGATCAAGAATATATATACTTTATCGGGTCGGAAATGGATATTTCGATGTGTTGCAAACGGAATGACAAAATGAATATACCCCCATCCTTCGGTGGTGGGTATAAAAAAAGGTTATTTGTTAACCGATTCTCCCGAAATTTGGCAGGAAGGATTCGTTTATGACTTTCGACATTGCTAGTGAATTTTATAGAAATCGGTTCAGATTTGGATATAGCTCCCATATATATGTTCGTCCGATTTGCAGTAATACATCAAAATAATTGTCATTTGTGAACCGATTCGCTCGAAATTTGTCCCCCTACACTTCGATCTGATTTCGTATGCCAGATTCGTAGTCTACTCACGAATACCTTTCATTTAAGCCCCATATTGGTATGGACGACCAATTTGTGTGTTTTCTGATATTTTTGGGGTTAGGGCGACTTCCTGGGTACTCGGACACAATTTTTAATACCATATTCGCATTCTACTCTTCAATACCTTTCATTTGATATTCATATTGTCTTTATCGGTCCACTTGTGATTTTAGGTGGTATTTTTGGGGTAACGGGAAGGGTCCGCCCCCTTGCGATATCAATAAATTATAAAGCATATTTCTTCTTCCTGACCATATTCGTAATCTACTCCCGAATACCTTTCATTTAAGTCCCATATTGTCATGGTCGTCAAATAAACCTATTTTAAGGGGTTTTGGGCTGGGGTGGCCCACCCCCGTTACTTGGACCCAACGTTTGTTACGAAATTCGTACTCTACTCTTGAATACCTTCCATTTGAATCCCATATTGTCCCAATCGGTTCACTTTTATTTTTGGGTACTACTTTTGGGGTAAGGGGGAGGGTCCGCCCCCCAACACAATCTGTGAACATTTAAAGGTAATCGTTTCAGCCGCAAACAAATTGAATTTTTTATATGTAAGATGTCATGTTAACGTCCTATTTTAACCATACTTGGCATGGCTGTTGGAAGTCATATCAAAAATTTATGTGCAATATTGCTGTCATATCGGATGGTAATTGAGCAATTTATAGGCTCAAGAATTCAAATCTGAAGATCGGCTTATATGGCAGCCATGGCAGGTTATGAACAGTTTTGATCCATACTAAGTACAGCTGTTGAAAGTCAAAACAAAACTCATTGTACAAAATTTCACAAAAATTGCTTAGAACTTGCGGCTCAAAAAGTCTAAATACAATATCGATTTCTAAGGCGGCTATATCAGGCTATGAGCCTATTAAGACCATACTGGGTACAGTTGTTGTAAATCAAAATAAAATACCTTGTGCAAAATTTCTGCCAAATTGTATAAGAACTGCGCCCTCTAAAGGGTCATGAAGTCAAAATCCAAGATCGGTTTATATGACAGTTATATCAGGTTAAGAACCGATTTAAACCATTCTTAGCATAGTGATTGGAAGTTAAACCAAAGCTCCATTTCTGCCAAATGGGATGAGAACTGCGTCCTCTATAAGTTCAAGAAGTCTAATCGGGAGATCGGTTTATATGGCAGCCATATCAAAACATGAACCGATTTGGACCATTTACCATTCAAACCGACCTACGCTGATAAGAAGTTTTTGTGCAAAATTTCAAGCGCCTAGCTTTACTTCTTCGAAAGTTAGTGTGCTTTCGACAGACGGACGGACGGATATGGCTAGATCGACTTAAAATATCATGCATATCACGAATATATATACCTAATGGGGTCTTAGACGAAGGTGTTACAAACGGAATGACGAAAATGGTATACGCCCATCCTATGGTGTCGGGTATACAAATTTCATTGTCTGGTATCTGTGACCAAGATAACAGTGGCCCAGTTTGTGATTGCATCAAAATATCATTCCAGTTCATTTGTAATTATACTCTCAAAATCCTTCGCAAATCCTTTTTGACTTAATTACGAAAATGATTTGATTTTCTCTTATCACCCAAAAGACTTTACACACAAAAACTAGGCATTTCATTAATTCAATTCTCTATTCAATTATAAAGCTTAGAGCAATGTTAAAACCCCTATTTAATATTAATTTATTGATTCCAACATAAATACATTGCAATTCATTCGACTCCGAAATCCTTGTGATTTATTTTTATAAATCAATATTTCAAGGGTATTTCTTTGAGACTTGAGGCATAATGAGCTTCCTGCAAGTACTACTTAACGGGAAATCTTTAAGAAATTACTATTTTGCCATGGCAACGCTAAATATCGCATTTAAATGAAAAGGAAATGCCGTTAATGAATGCCTTGGCTATTCTACTGCAAAGTAGGGAGGAAAACATCATTACGTTCCTACCTGCCACCCTCCCACCCCCAGAATCTTATAAAGTCGATATTATTGAATTTTGAAGCTGAATGGTTAACGATAACGATGACGACGACAACGACAACGACATGTGGAAGTGAATGCGGTGCTTGATGCATGTTGACGGTGGTTAATATGTGGTATGGGAATCATGTGCTGTTTGCCACTTTTCGTTATGTAGTAACATTTTAAAAAAATATTTTACAAATATCTTGTTGATGCAGCGACCACAGCTTCGAAAAAGAGCAGTGGTGTATGATGGTGGTGGTGAGAGCAAAATAAATATTTCAATATTCACATGTGTAAGTGAATACAATACAGCCTTCGGCAAATGAATAAACACCAAGACTCGTATGCCTCCATTGTATGGTGGAGGCTATAAACATTTAATCTGCGCCATTGTTGGTAGGGTGAGAGGAGAGACGGACAGACAGGAAAGCAGACAGAAAAGCAGATATAGTTAATTCGAATCAGAGCATAAACATTTATAAGATACTAGCTGACCCGGGACCGCTCCGCTGCGCCTTCTTTTACTTTATATGGAACAAAAGTTTCCTTGGAATATTTATTTTCGGCAATTAAAAAGCTTTTAGTGAAATACCATGCAAACTTGACTAACAGTTTAACAATATAAGTGCCTTTATTTGAATCCCATATGATCTTTATTGGTCTACGACTTTAAGTTTTTATGTAAGGTGTACTCCATTCTAAAAACACTTCATTTCAGCCCGATATTCTCATGATGTCGGACTTAGTGGTGTTTTCGGGGGGACACTTGGCCCCCCTGAAAAAATATCAGCATCGTGCTCTTCTCTCAAATACCATTCATTTAAAGGATTAGTGTTGTTATTGTTGTCGTTTAATAAACACAAGGATATACAGCGCAAAGGGTTGGCATTAAGAAATATGTTAAGAAAAATATTATAAAACAAGTAAAAAGGCATTAAGTTTGACCCCGCCGAACTTTGGATATCCACCGCAATGGATATTTTATTTATTCCAGATAATTAATTCTCCTCTACCATATCTTTACTTGTATCCAGAAGGGGTTAATTTGTATCCATATTTGATTCACGCCCCAAGAATCCTTATACAAGTCGAAGATCTAGCGAAATCGGGCAATAAATCCGCTTTTTAGTGGATTAAGACCCTAAAGTGGACGATTGGTCTAAATGGCACATATATCTGAATATAGTGTTATCTGGACCATGTGTTGATCGGATGACCGGAAGCTTAGGTTAGGTTTAAGTGGCAGTCTGTCATCAGACTCACTTAGACGTCCATTGTGATTCCACAGGAACAGAAGAAGGAAGATGCCTTCTACTGGTTAACCAAAAAGTAATTGCGGATTTTTCACATAGTCGGCGTTGACAAATTTTTTTACAGCTTGTGACTCAGTAATTGCATTCTTTCTTCTGTCAGTTATCAGCTGTTACTTTTAGATTGCTTTAGAAAAAAAGTGTAAAAAAATTTGATTAAAATGAACTAAGTTTTATTAAAAATGCATTTACTTTCTTTTAAAAAATCCGCAATTACTTTTTGGGCAACCCAATAGTTCCTACCGTTGAACCATCCAGATCGCCTTAAAAAGCCCAAAAACTTGCAAATGTTCACATTCGTTAAATCAGACAGGTTCTCAAAGAAATGAGATCCTAAAGTGGAACTCTTTCTGACTGCTAGTGCGGGACACACACATAAGGTGTTCTACAGTCTCTTCTTCTTCGATGTCCTCACAGATTCTGCGATAGTCGTTGTTGCCAACCTTTCAGTCTGTTAGCATGTTTTCCAATTAGACAGTGACCTGTCATGACAGACAAAATCCTTAGGCCTCTTCAAGTCTACATTAGGCCACATAGTTTTGGAATTCTCATAGCCTCCTCTTTGTGACTATCTAAAGTCACAAAGAGGACTTGTGACTATCAAAGATGCTGTTGGACGCAACGTTACGGTGAATGAACACATTTCGAACCGAACACTGATTTTGGTAATAAAATTCAATGATTTGCAAGCGTTGCTCGTTAGTAAGTCTATTCATGATGAAATGTCAAAGCATACTGAGCATCTTTCTCTTTGACACCATGTCTGAAATCCCACGTGATCTGTCAAATACTAATGCATGAAAATCCTAACCTCAAAAAAATCACCCTTTACATTTTGCAGGATCAACTGTCGGAGATACATAACACCTAGTTCGAAGAAAAGTTGCCTAGATCGCAGCAGACATTATTCAGGTTTCTCATATGCGCCGTCATATAGTCTATCGCACAACATCTGGTGATGACTCCTGTCATATCGCTCAGTGACCTCTTGTCGAAAGTAAGCAATTCGTCCGTCCTTTTGCGGTCCATGAAGAGAGGGGGGACTACGGGAAACCGGCAGCCGTGTATAACTTGCGACCTCACTGCCACCTCCTCATTGGCCATCCTTCAACAAAGTTCAGTAGCTCGACGAATCATGCGAATTAAAGACTGGCTGGTTCGCTAGCCTATGTCTGAACCCTTCTTGGTATATAAGTACTCACGTCCGCCTTTATATTTTCCGAAATATCATGGTATTCAGTAATTCAACTCAGCGCTATGCCATAAGCCTGGCTTTCATTCAGGAATTCTTAAAATTTGACTTCTCTACCCTCGAATTTAAGGTTTTGAGCACCGTTGTTGTTCTTCTAGCAGTGTTATTGTTGTACTTTGAGCTGGCAGCCCTTACCGACAAAGGACTTCATTGGCTCAATCCGGTAAGTACAACCAGCTGCTGAGATGAAAGTTATTTAAAAGTACAAATCGGATTTAAAAATATATTCCTTGGTAATTAAGGGTCTCCCCAACCACCAAAACCCCCATCAGGACATATTTACCAATTGAGACAATATGGAACTCAAAAAAAAGGAATTTGGGAGTAGAGTATGAATATGATATTAAAACTCAAATAAGAGGTATTTGGAAGTTAAATACGAATATGGTATTTGAAATTGGGTCCAAGTAACTAGGAGACCGACCCAGGTCCAAAAACGCCCCAAAAGTAGCGCTCAAAGTGTCGACAATATGGTGCTCCAATGAAAGGTATTTGGGAGTAAAGTATGAATACTAACTTTTACTTTAATTGGCTATGACAAAATATTTGTTTCACTAACCGAACGTAGAATAGCATTCCAAGCGACTCGATCCTTTGCGCTCATTCTGAAATCTCAGACACCAAGTTTCGAGGTGTCTCCCACCAATTGATCTTTCCGTCGGGCTTTTGGTCTTCCCTGTTTGCGTGTACCACCGTGTTTGCCTTCAAAAGACTTCTTTGCTGGAGCTTCTTCATCCATTCTGACAACATGACCTAGCCAACGCAGCCGTTGTATTTTGATGCGTGTAACTATGCTATCGTCGTCATACAGCTCGTGGTTCATACGTCGCCTATATTCTCCATTAACGCAAACTAGTCCATATATTTTACGAAGAATCTTTCTCTCAAATACTCCAAGCACTGCCTCATTTGCTTTCCCAAGTACCCATGTTTCAGAACCATATAACAGCACGGGTAGTATCAGTGTCTTGCATAGTGAAATCTTCATCTATCGAGAGGCGGCCTTGTTTCTAAACTGCCTACTTAGACCAAAGTAGCATCTGTTTGCCAGTATTATTCTTCGCTTAATCTCAAAACTGGTGTCATTCGTTTCGGTTACGGCGGTGCCGAGGTAGATAAAGTTACGGACTGTCTCAAAATTGTGGTATTAGTAAGTGTTATCCTGCAGAGTCTTATTAATTTTGGAGGGATACCAAACTCAGACATGGCTTGAAATAACTTTGAAGGTAAAGGAGTATTGAATGCGGCTTTGTAGCCAACGAAGAGATAGTAGGTGTTGATTTGTCCTTCTCGGGTCTTTTCAAGGATTTGGCGCAGTGTGAATATCTGGTGTAGGGTGGATTTACCAGGTCTAAAACCGCATTGATAGGACCCTATTATCTCACTGACTTTAGGTTTCAATATTTCACACAGTACGCTCGAGAGTATCTTGTATGCGATGGGGAGGAAACTTATTCCTCTGTAGTTGGCACATTCCGTCTTGTCTCCTTTCTTGTGTACGGGACATAGTATGCTGAGGTTCCAATCATCGGGTATGCGTTCTTCTAGCCAGATTGCGCAGATAAGCTGATGCATACGCCTTATCAGCGTTCCGCCTCCGGTCTTAAATAGTGCAGCGGGTAACCCGTCGGCTCCTGCTGCCTTGTTGTTCTTTAGTCGGGTCACTGCTACTTGGACCACATTCTGACTAGGAGGTAAACATTCTATACCTTGGACCTTCTATACTTGGACCACATACTTGAACCACATACTTCTATACTTGGACCACATTCTGACTAGGAGGTAAACATTCTATACCATCATCAGGTATTGGTTCTGCGGTATCCTCTTCGCCGCATCTCGACACTCTTGGTCGTACCACGGGTTTCTTGGAGGAGGCTTTCGGTACGGATTTCGCGGCATTTTCCATGGAGTGGGCAATAGTTTACCACTGCGCCATTATATCATCGGACAAAGGAGTGCTTTCATGAATCAGTTGGATCATTCGAGTGGAGTATGCCGATGCCATTTGTTGTGTTTGCAGCTTTTCAATGTCCAGCTTCCGTGCAGTGTCAGATCGTACTTTCCTCGCCATGTTGAAACGGGTGCGAACCTTTTTTGCAACGAGGTAATGATCCGAATCTATATTCGATCCACGGATCTATCGTACATCTAACACGCTGGATGAATGCCTTCCATCTATCACAACGTGATCAATTTGGTTTCTCGTGTTTTGATCGGGTGACAGCCATGTGGCTTTGTGAATATTTTTATGTTGAAATCTGGTGCTACTAACTACCATGTTTTTTACCGAGGCTAAACTTTCCGACTGTTGGACCAAAAATTTCTTCCTTCCCTATTTTCGCATTAAAATCTCCCAGAACGATTTTAATATCATGGGCGGGGCAGCGGTCATATTCTCTCTCTAGGCGCTCGGAGAAAATATCCTAGGTCTGCTGGTCTTTGTCTTCCGTCGGGGCATGGGCACAAATAAGGCTGATGTTGAAGAATTTGGCTTTTATGCGGATTGTGGCCAGCCTCTCATCCACCGGAGTAAAGTTGGAGACAAGGTGTTTTAGTCTCTGACTAACCACAAATCCGCAGCCAAATTGATGCCTTGTGTTATGGCAGCTATAGTATAGTTCGTCACCGTTTGGTGTTGTAGTGACGCCATTCCCAGTCCATCGCACTTCCTGTAAGGCGGTAATATCTGCCATGTACTTTTCTAATACATCCGCCAGCGCGTATACTGCACCTTCTCTATAAAGAGTGCGGATATTCCAGGTGTAGATCCACAAATCATGGTCCTTTTTATACCCTCCACCATAAGATGGGGGGTATATTTATTTCGTCATTCTGTTTGTAACTACTCGAAATATTCATCTGAGACCCCATAAAGTATATATATTCTTGATCGTCGCGACATTTTATGTCGATCTAGCCATGTCCGTCCGTCCGTCCGTGTGTCTGTCGAAAGTACGCTAACTTCCGAAGGAGTAATGCTAGCCGCTTGAAATTTTGCACAAAACTTCCCATTAGTGTAGGTCGGTTGGTATTGTAAATGGGCCATATCGGTCCATGTTCTGATATAGCTGTCATATAAACCGATCTTGGGTCTTGACTTCTTGAGCCTCTAGAGGGCGAAATTCTTATCCAATTTGAATGAATTTTGGCACGACGTGTTTTGTTTTGATATCCAACAACTGTGCCAAGAATGGTTCAAATCGGTCTATAACCTGATATAGCTGTCATATAAACCGATCTGGGATCTTGACTTGATCCTGTAGAGGTCGCAATTATTATCCGATGTTTTGATATAGCTGTCATATAAACCGATCTTGGGTCTTGACTTCTTTAGCCCCCAAAGGGCGCAATTCCTTTTCGAATTGGCTGACATTTTACACAGGTCTCCAACACATAATTTAATTGTGGTCCAAACCGGACCATATCTTGATATCGCTCTAATAGCAGAGCAAATCTTTTCTTATATCCTGTTTTGCCTAAGAAGAGATGCCGGGAAAAGAACTCGACAAATGCGATCCATGGTGGAGGGTATATAAGATTTGGCCCGGCCGAACTTAGCACGCTTTTACTTGTTTCGTTTGCGTGGGTCGTCAACGTTGGGGGGGTCCATTTTTACTATTCCTTTGTTTCTCATAGTAGTTCTCAGTTTTTCGTGGGCGGGTTACTGGCCCAGCGCCCCAACCGCATAGGTTTTGTGGGATTGCACACGTATCCCTCGTTGTTGCGCGCCGCTTGCTCCAAGATCCGGCGATCGCCGCCAGCCGCCCCTAACCTAGGAACTGACGCTGATGTTGGCCATTGGCTATTTGAAGACGCCAATCACTCGCCTTGTCATCTCGAATATCATTGACACTCAGTATTTAATTAAGAGCCAGTGCCAACTGACTCCTCACTGAGACTCTCCTCTCGAAAATCGCTGACTGCCCGCGGACGCATTTGCAGCTACTCCGCATAAAAACGGAGCTTTCCACCATCCGCAACCTGTGGACGCGCCCGGTAGCTTTCAGCTAAGCTTCCCGTGATAACGATGGGCACCACACATGAATATGATACTTAAAATTGGATCCAAGTATCCAGGGAGCCACCCCAAGCCCAAAACCTCAAAACCTCAAAACCTCAAAACGCCTCCCACATCTCTTTCTCTGTCTAGCCACGCTATATCTTTTATTTCGTCCTTCTCTCAATCCGTTCATTCTTTTACCTATAATCACTATGATCTTCTTAAAAAAGCACATCGCTAAGGAATTTTGTTTCTCTCTCCTACTGCCTGTCACTGTTTTTCATTCCTCTTGTGCCTTGCACTTTACCAATTCACAAACCTATGCCTGTATATGCAAATACATGTTTATATATAGAAGTGAATAAATATCAATAAATTTGTTATAACAACTTTTAACATCCGCCTTAACCTTATGCACCATTAAATATCAGTCGTTTGTCGAAGAACCTCAGCATGTATAGGTTTGCACGTGTGTGTGTGTGTTTGAGTGGGAATGTGTGGTTGTGAGTGGTAGCGGAAGCAGTCAGCCCAAGCTCTTGGTTGCCTTTTCTATGGGTGGGATTGTGCATCAGTGGCTATAAATACCGGAAAACAAGTAACGACGGGGCGGCAGCGGAAGACAACAATCATAAACGTAATATAATGCACAGTTATGTAAACATAAAGTACGAATATCAGCGTAAACAAGAAATCGAACATAAAAATCCAGGCTATGTTCTGTCGATAATAACGAGTGGTTTGATGGCAATGCTTGCCACTGGGCTGAGGGTTTGATAGTTCGGACACACCCCACCAACGATTGTTCGATTGCTTGGCTGTGTTGGTTTTATGATTGTCTTGCTGCTGCTGCTGCTGTTCCTTTAAGCGAGTTCTTATCCCTTTTGTCAATCATGTTGCAAATGGAGTAACCAAAGAGCAGTGGAAAATTTGCATATAAATGCAAGAGTCCAATGTGCAGGGTCGTCGTAATAAAGAGCAGAAGAGGGAAGGGTATTTTTTACATTTACTATATACAGTTCCAATTATAAAGGATTTCAATTTGCAAACGCTTGTGTTCTCCTTGTGGATGGTTAAGCATGCAAATGACCAATGACTATATTTAAAATTATACTCCTTTTTTTAGCTACGTCTCTGTTCACTTTTGTTTGGTGAATCGGTCAACGATTTCATTCATAGCCTTGCTGTATGGGAATGCGGTAACATGTCCTTTTTCGTTCAGAATATCCTACTGTACAATTGGTGGCTCCTGCAGCGACTCATTCCATTAAGAACGGCTGTAATTGGATACGCGTTAAACATTGACAACCATTACAGAACATAGCGCAGAGAATTTGTACGACATCGAATGTCTGCATGGGGACAAAAATTAAAGGTAATGTCGATGCTCTTGTTTTCCCAGCATTGTTGACATCGATGGCATGAGTTTTGAGACAAGAGAAGTTATGGCCATACAGATGTTGTTGCCAATGATGTGGAGGAAGCTGATGACATTGATGTTGTTGTTGTTGTTGTTGTGGTGCATATACTCACTCACCATGGTTGTTTAAAATCCGTTCTGTAACGCCAATGAATGGCAATATAATGAGAGGAAGAAAAAGAATACAGAAATCCGTTGGGTTGCAACGAAAGTTTTGGCAAGTATAACCTCACAAAACCCAACTTAACGGACATGAGACAATATGGGTATCAAATGAAAAGTAATTGAAAGTAGAGTTCGAATCTGAAAAAACTAGGCTGGGGGGCTGTCAAACAGAAAGAAACTCCCAAATAAATAAGGACCTATAGGAAAGTCATTGAGAATAGAGTGGACCAAATGACTGGAGGACCGCACCTTGCCTCTGAGGGAATTATAAGCCGACCAGGGCTATATGGAAGTGACATAAATATTTGGCAGAAAGTGTACGATGGCCCTCATTTCCAAAATAAACCCATCTTATACTCGAAGTCCATACGGGGGAAAGTGACACTGAGATAATTGATCTGTGCAAACAGAGTAGGAATATCATCTACACATATAAGAAGGCTTACCAACCCAAAAAACAAAAAAAAATCAAATGGAGACAAAGTAGGACTCCAAAGAATAGCCTTTGGCAAAAGAGTGTAAATCTTGCCCAAGTGAATCTATCATTGAGCTAAAACTCGAAGGGGAAAGCTGATAGTATTGGTACTGACCGATAAAATCCTCGCTGGAAGATGCTGTGAGAGTGAATGGTTCCTGAAGGTCAAATGCATACTCAGTCTACTGAAGGTGCAGCAAAATGCAAATTTTGCCCATGAACATTCCACTAAGGAACAGGGGCAAACTTCTCACATATCAATGAGTGCAGTCCGAATCAAGTTTAAGCTCAATGTTAAGGGACCTCCTTTTTATAGCCGAGTCCGAACGGCGCGCCACAGTGCGACACTTCTTTGGAGAGAAGTTTTCCATGGGATAGTACCTCACAAATGTTGCCAGCATTGGGAGGGGGAAATCACCACTGAAAATTTTTTACTGATGATCTCGCCAAGATTCGAACCCAGGCGTTCAGCGTCATAGGTGGACATGCTAACCTCTGCGCTACGGAGGCCACCGTAGCGCAGAATAAATAAATTTTATCGAAGGATCAGTCGATTGAGTGGGGGAGCGCTAGGGGCTACGGAAATTACAAGGATCTCTGGTTCGGGGTCGGTTCACAATCCTTATCATTCCTGAAGTCTCTGAAGGAGAGATCATGTTCCGCTTAAACGATGTAAGAATGGTCCTGCCAGCCTACGGCGATGACGCTACCCAAAGAGTAAAAGGGCATGAGCTCTCTGCAGCTAGTGTGGATTAACATGCACCACTCTCAGAGACAACCACGGACGAGTTGCTCAGAGTTTTGGAAATTATGGTACTACATGACCCAGGTTCGTGGACTTAGATTACCTTAAATTCATCTCTACCAATACAGATGGTAAGATTAGACATGGTCCGGGCCTTTGTCGAATGGCGCGAAGCCAAGGTACACAACCTTATACCTGGAGGCCACGCCAATGCACACGGTCTATGGAGCACAATGCAAATAAACAATGGAGGTGAGCACTTTTTAGTTATCTGCAACTGAAAGAATGCCCAAACGTTTTTAAAACTGAACTGTCTCTACCCAGTGTCTTTGCGAACCACTACAGGATAGGTATTCAGTTTAGGAACGAAATAAGAGGAAGCCGTACAGAAATCCGAGAAACACCAACTGAAGTAGATTTAGGGAACATTTGCAGAGGCTAGGGTCCGCTGGGGGCCTTTATCGAATATAAGTGATGCCCTTAGTGGAGCTTGCTACGCAGACGTCCCAAAAATGGTTTGAATCGGGCTATATAGTTAGATATAGCTGCCATATAAAACGATCTCCCGATAAAGGGTCTGAAGCCCATTAATGCATTACTATACCCTCCACCATAGGATGGGGGTATATAGGGGTGTATGTATATATATTTTTGATCGTCATGTCATTTAAGTCGATCTAGCCATGTACGTCCGTCCGTCTGTCTGTCCAAAGCACGCTAACTTTCGAAGGAGTAAAGATCGCCGCTTGGAATTTTGCACAAATACTTTTTATTAGTGTAGGTCGGTTGGGATTGTAAATGGGCCAAGTCGGTCCATGTTTTGATATAGCCGCCATATAAACCAATCTTGGGTCTTGACTTCTTGAGCCTCTAGAGGGCGCAATTCTTATCCGATTGAAATGACATTTTGCACGACGTGTTTTGTTATGATATCCAACAACTGTGCCAAGTATGATTCAATAACCTGATATAGTTGTCATATAAACCGATCTTGGGTCTTGACTTCTTGAGCCTCTAGAGGGCGCAATTCTTATCCGATTTGAATGAATTTTTTCACGAAGTATTTTTTATGATATCCAACAACTATGCCAAGTATGATTCAATAACCTGATATTGTTGTCATATAAACCGATCTTGGGTCTTGACTTCTTGAGCCACTAGAGGGCGCAATTCTTATCCGATTGGAATAAAATCTTACACGATGTGTTTTGTTATGATATCCAACAATTGTGCACAAGTATGGTTAAAATCGGTTCATAGCCCGATATAGCTGCCATATAAACCGATATGGGATCTTGACTTCTTGAGCCTCTAGAGGTCGCAATTATTATCCGATTTGCCTGAAATTTTGTACGACGGATCCTCTTATGACCATCAACATACGTGTTTATTATGGTCTGAATCGGTCTATAGCCCGATACAGCTTCCATTAAATCGATCTCTCTATTTTACTTCTTGAACCCCCAAAGGACGCAATTCTTATTCGAATTGGCTGAAATTTTACACAGGTCTCCAACATATAATTTAATTGTATTAATATATTTAATATTGATATCGCTCTAATAGCAGAGCAAATCTTTTCTTTTATCCTTTTTTGCCTTAGAAGAGATGCCGGGAAAAGAACTCGACAAATGCGATCCAGGGTGGAGGGTATATGAGATTCGGCCCGGTCGAATTTAACACGTTTTTTACTTGTTTTTAAGTTTCATTCTTTAAACCTTGACTTTACACAAACTTCCATACCTTTAAATGCAAAAAATCGAAAGCATGAAGTCTGTCCAGAAATGTATGCACATCACCATTATATCATTGTATCGTTGCAGCTTTTATCATGGGAAATGTGTACACTTGGGTTAGCCAGCCAGCAGAGGGGGTGGAGTGGACGGTATTAAATCCTTCAATCACTCATTCGTTTGTTCGTCCTTTGCAGTTCCTGGGCGGCCTTTCACATTGCGGTTACTCATAACTTTCATTTCAGTTCAGCTCAGCCCAGTCCGATAATGATGATGGAGGGACTTACAAATGCACCACAATTAAATTCCCACATTCGCTGTTAAAAACTTTGTTGACTGTAAACATTTTTTATACCCACCACCGAAGGATGGGGGTATATTCATTTTGTCATTCCGTTTGCAACACATCGAAATATCCATTTCCGACCCTATAAAGTATATATATTCTTGATCAGCGTAAAAATCTAAGACGATCTAGGCATGTCCGTCCGTCTGTCCGTCTGTCCGTCTGTCCGTCTGTCTGTTGAAATCACGCTACAGTCTTTAAAAATTGAGATATTGAGCTGAAATTTTGCACAGATTCTTTTTTTGTCCATAAGCAGGTTAAGTTCGAAGATGGGCTATATCGGACTATATCTTCATATAGCCCCCATATAGACCGATCCGCCGATTTAGGGTCTTAGGCCCATAAAAGCCACATTTATTATCCGATTTTGCTGAAATTTGGGACAGTGAGTTTTGTTAGGCCCTTCGACATCCTTCGTCAATTTGGCTCAGATCGGTCCAGATTTGGATATAGCTGCCATATAGACCGACCCTCCGATTTAGGGTCTAAGGGCCATAAAAGCCACATCTTTTGTCCGATTCCACTGAAATTCGGGACAGAGAGTTGTGTTAGGCCCTTCGACATCCTTCGTTAATTTGGCCCAGATCGGTAAAGCTTTGGATATAGCTGCCATATAGACCGATCCTCCGATTTATGGTGTTAGGCCCATAAAAGCCACATTTATTACCCGATTTTGGTGAAATTTGGGACAGTGAGTTTTGTTAGGCCCTTCGACATCCTTCGTCAATTTGGCTCAGTTCGGTTCAGATTTGGATATAGCTGCCATATAGACCGACCCTCCGATTTAGGGTCTAAGGGCCATAAAAGCCACATCTTTTATCCGATTCCACTGAAATTCGGGACAGTGAGTTGTGTTAGGCCCTTCGACATCCTTTGTCAATTTGGCCCAGATCGGTTCAGATTTGGATATAGCTGCCATATAGACCGATCCTCCGATTTAGGGTCTTAGGCCCATAAAAGCCACATTTATTACCCGATTTTGCTGAAATTTGGGACAGTGAGTTGCGTTAGGCCCCTCGACATCTTTCTTCAATTTTGCTTAGATCGGTTCAAATTTGGATATAGCTGCTATATAGACCGATTTCTTGATTTAAGGTTTTGGGCCCATAAAATGCTCATTTATTGTCCGATGTCGCCGAAATTTGGGACAGTGAGTTAAGTTAAGCCCCTTGACATACATCTGCAATATCGCACAGATCGGTCCAAATTTAGATATAGCTGCATTAGACCGATATCTAGGTTTTAGGTTTTGGGGCCATAAAGACGCATTTATTGTCCGATGTCGCTGAAATTTGAGACAGTGAGTTTAGTTAGGCTCTTCGACGTCCTTCTTCAATTTTGCCCAGATCGATCCAGATTTGAATATAGCTGACATGTAGACCGATCTCTCGATTTAAAGTCTTTGCCCCATAAAAAGCGCATTTATAATCCAATTTCACTGAAATTTTACATAGTAACTTATGTTAGGCTTTTCAACATCCGTGTCGTATATGGTTCAGATCGGTTAATTTTTAGATATAGCTACTGTACTTATTAGTATTTGGTCCAAATCGGAACATGTTTTGATATAACTGATATGGGTCATAAGGTATGAAATTTTCACCGAATTTTGATGAAAGGTGGTTTACATATATACCCGAGGTGGTGGGTATCCAAAGTTCGGCCCGGCCGAACTTAACGCCTTTTTACTTGTTTTTATTTTCCTCAGTATAAGTTGCTTTTTTCCGTCAATCCACTGTAGTTTTCACTCTTGTGCAATTTTCGCAAAGCGTTACCTTTATAATGCAATGCATTTAACCTTGATTGGTGATCAATGGGAGGACAAAGGAGAATCAACATTTGCTCATATATCCTTAAAGGGAAATTCGGTCATATATAAAAATGCATAAGACGAAACATGGAGGGTTATCGAGAATGACAGAAATGAATATTAACGAGTTACTTTGAAGATTACCATGTTCAGGGAATTTATTTTTTCATTGTAGGAACATGTGACATGGATGATGAAAACTTTGCCTCTTAGGATCAAAGAAAGAGCAGGCTGGCGGTGGTGAAAATATGTATAAAGTGTCATACAAATATTTTGTTCTGAGAATACCAAAACTTTTTGGGATTTTACTTTAATGACTTCACACATAGTACTCGTATGAGTTCCTCGAGTTTGATTCGAAAAATCATTTGATAACACAGATATCATCACAGATCGTTATGTCATATCCCTACCTGTATCGGTCTCCTTGTCACTATCTGTTAGTTATAATTTTCCCAGTTATCTTTGATGTTTATTGCTCTTTACAATTTATTTCTATTACGACTAACAAAAGACAATTCCCTTGGTCAAACATTAACTTTATGTTAATTAATGTCATGTCCCTTAATAATGTCTTTTTCAACTTTCTGCTCAACGGTTTGTGGCGTTCACCCCGGTTGTGGCAAACAGAAATCTCGTTCACTCACTTCACTCTCGCCACACACAGGACCAGTCGAAAAGCCAAAAACTCATGGGCAATGGCAGTGGCTTTAGAGTGGACCGAAATGAAGTTGAGTAGAGAGAGAGAGAGAGAGTGTTGTGGCAACAACATTAACATTATTTTAATAATGAACGAAAAGTTTTCACAATTAATTTTACACTTTTCACTTCTTTTCCCAGTTTTTGCATTTTTTCTTTCCGAGCATTTGTCTTTACCCACTCTTTTGGCACTTTCATATTTTCTTCCTTTTGTAATTTTGCTTAAAGAAAGACATTCTTATTTTAGAAAAAGAATTTCCTTAAATTTTTAATGTTTTAGTTTTTTTTTTCATTTCAGTTTCAGAATACAACATTTGAACAGTGAGTTTTTTTGGTAAGTAGGAAAGTAGCAAATTTCAAATTTCTTTACATTTTCTTTCTTTAGCGAAATTAATACAAAGGAAATTTTCATTATTCTGATGGAGTAAGAAAATGTACAGTGCAGTATGAAAAATGTTTCTATAACCCAAAAATATGATGGTGAGTGAAAAATGTGGGTCAAGCCATATGGGGGAACACCTATCTGTCTAATCTAGTCATTCCGTTTGTAACACCTCGAAATATTGATCTAGTACCCCATAAAGTATAAATACTCTTGATCATTTCGAAATTCTGATTCGAACTAGCCATGTATGTCCGTCCGTCCGTCTGTCGAAATCACGATAGCGGTCTAACGCGTAGAGATTGGCGCTTGAAAATTTTGCACAGATACTTTATATTCATGTGGGTCGTTGGGGATTGTAAAAGGGCCATATTGGTTCAGACTTGTATACAGCTCCCATATAAACCGATCTCCCGATTTGAGTTCTTAAGCCCATGGAAACCACAATTTTTGTCCGATTTCGCTGGAAATTTTGCACATAGTGTTCTATTATGACTTCCAGAAATTGTACTGAGTACGTTTCAAATCGCTCAAGAACCTGATAAAGCTCCCATATAAACCGATCTCCCTATTTGAATTCTTGAGCCCATGGAAGCAACAATTTTTGTCCGATTTGGCTGGAAATGTTGCACATAGTGTTCTTTTATGTCTTCCACAATTTAAATGATTTAAATGGATACATGATCTGATATAGCTGTCATATAAACCGATATTTGATCTTGACTTCTTGAGCCAATAGAGCGCGTAATTCCCATCCGATTTGGCTGAAATTTAGCATGAGATGTTAGTTACCAATAACTGTGCTTAGTATGGCATAAATCGGTACATAACCTGATATAGCTGCTATATAAACCGATCTAGGATCTTGACCTCATGAGCCTTTAGAGGCCGCAATTCCCATCCGATTTGCCTTTTTGTTCAACGGCTTCTCTCATGACCTTCAACATGCGTGTCTAATATGGTTTGAATCGATCAATAGATTGATACATCTCCCATATAAACCCGTCTCCCGATTTTGCTTCTTGAAGCCCTACAAGGCGCAATTCTGATCCGAATGAACTGAAATATTACACAAAGACTTTTACAATGTTAAGCATTAATTTATGGTCCGAATCGGACTATAACTTGATATAGATTGTAATGTATTTACATGAACAAAAAATATTCATTCTGATGCAAATTTCTAATGTATATTAAGCATCCTTAAACCTGATAAGAGACAGGACTTCGGGAGCCATTGATAAAACTAGCAACAGTCTGTGGGGGTGTTCTTGTCATTTTTCTAGCAGGCCTTTTTTCCAAAACAGTCTTTATTATAGACTCCCTTCAAATATACCCTTAAATTTACTAGAGGTGGAATTGTTCAAAATAGAAAAAATAAAATGGAAACCGGAAGAAGAAACAATAACCAGACTATAGTAACGAGAGAGAATTAAAATGAGGAAATGGGATAGGATTATTTAAATTTGTCATTTCTGATATAAAACAAATCTATTGTAAAAAAAACAATAAGAATGTATAAATGACTATACGAGTATTAACCAAAAACCACACATGGATTTCTGTGATGTCGTTGAGAAATCACCTCTTTACCCGCACCTTCCGTAATCCAAAATGGCGAATTTTGTATAGGATCCCTAACTCCATTATCACTCCAAATTCATATATCCACGCCTTTTCGTAGAGAAACGTCTATATCGGTTTTAGCAGTTCATTTTGAAGTAAATTCGAAACATTTTATTCACATACAAATAATATCATATATTAGACTTAATTTCCGTAAGTATTTCTAAATCTAAGATTTCTATAAACTATGCAAATATTATTACAAACCATAACAAAAACAAGTAAAAGCGTGCTAAGTTCGGCCGGGCCGAATCTTATATACCCTCCACCATGGATCGCATTTGTCAAGTTCTTTTCCCGGCATCTCTTCTTAGGCAAAAAAGGATATAAGAAAAGAGTTACTCTGCTATTAAAACGATATCAAGATATGGTCCGGTTCGGACCAAAATTAAATTATATGTTGCGTTAAGAATTGCGCCCATTGGGGCTCACGAAGTAAAATAGAGAGAACGATTTATAAGGGATCTGTATCGGGCTATAGACCGATTCAGACCATAATAAACACGTTTGTTGATGGTCATGAGAGGATCCAACGTACAAAATTTCAGGCATATCGGATAATAATTGCGACCTCTAGGGGTCAAGAAGTCAAGATCCCAGATCGGTTTATATGGCAGCTATATCAGGTTATGAACCGATTTGAACCTTATTTGATCCAGTTGTTTAAAGTAAAAATAAAATACGTCATGCAAAATTTCAGCCAAATCGGATAGAAATTGCGCCCTCTAGAAGCTCAAGAAATCAAATCCCCAGATCTGTTTATATGACAGCTATATCAGTTTATGAACCGATTTGAACCATACTTGGCACAGTTGTTGGATATCATAACGAAATACTTCGTGCAAAAATTCATTCAAATCGGATAAGAATTGTGCCCTCTAGAGGGTCAAGAAGTCAAGACCCAAGATCGGTTTATATGGTAGCTATATCAGGTTATGGACCGATTAGAACCATACTTGGCACAGTTGTTGGGTATCATAACAAAACACGTCGTGCGAAATTCCATTCCAATCGGATAAGAATTGCGCACTCTAGAGGCTCAAGAAGTCAAGACCCAAGATCGGTTTATATGGTAGCTATATCAGGTTATGGACCGATTTGAACCATACTTGGCACTGTTGTTGGATATAATAAGAAAACACGTCGTGCGAAATTCCATTCCATTCGGATAAGAATTGCGCCCTCTAGAGGCTCAAGAAGTCAAGACCCAAGATCGGTTTATATGGCAACTATATCAGGTTATGAACCGATTTGGACTATACTTAGGACAGTTGTTGGATATAATAACAAAACACGTCGTGCAAAATTTCATTCTGATCGGATAAGAATTGCGCCCTCTAGAGGCTCAAGAAGTCAAGACCCAAGATCGGTTTATATGGCAGCTATATCAAAACATGGACCGATATGGCCCATTTACAATACCAACCGACCTACACTAATAAGAAGTATTTGTGCAAAATTTCAAGCGGCTAGCTTTACTCCTTCGAAAGTTAGCGTGCTTTCGACAGACAGACGGACGGACGGACGGACGGACGGACGGACGGACGGACGGACAGACGGACGGACATGGCTAGATCGACATAAAATGTCACGACGATCAAGAATACATATACTTTATGTGGTCTCATACGAATATTTTGAGTAGTTACAAACAGAATGACGAAATTAGTATACCCCCCATCTTATGGTGGAGGGTATAAAAACAACAAATACGCTGTAAAACCAGTTGTGCATAAATCAAAAAACAGCAAAATCGGAAGTACGGAAGTTCTGCCTGTAAACAGAAAAATTATGCACTCATTCCCAGTGTCCATGCGCTGCACCAACATTTTAACCCCTTAAGTACACATATAAATAGAATTTGTTCGCGAATGATGAAAACTTTAATTTGTAATAATTTTTCTATATGTATAAAAAAGTCTTTTTGAAAAAAACGTCCAATACAAGATCCAATGGCGTAACAGTTCTTATTCAATATTCTTTGTTTGCCTAAAAAGAGACACTGAGATTCGGCCCGGCCGAACTTAGCACCACCGTGTTCATGCAGTCATTCCGTTTGCAACACATCGAAATATTAATTTCCGACCCTACAAAGTAAACGTATTTAAGATCGTCGTAAAATTCTAAGACGATTTAACGATGTCCGTGTGTCTGTCCGTCCGTCCGTCGGTTGTAATCACTCTAGAGCCTTGAAAAATTTGGATATTGAGCTGAAATTTGGCACAAATACGTATTTTTAATGCACGCTGGTTAAGTTCTTGAACGGGCCAAATAGGACCATACTTGGATATAGCTGCTATATAGACCGATTTTCCGATAAGGGGTCTAATGCCCATAAAAATTTGATTTCATCCAATTTTGGTGAAATTTGAAACAGTGAGTAGCTTAAGGCTTCCCAACAACTGACATGGTTTAGATCGGACTATATTTATATATAGCTACCATATAGACCGATCTCCCGATAAAGGGTCTGAAGACCATAAAAGCTTTATTTATTACCCGATTTCGCTGAAATTTGTAACAGTGGGTTATTTTAAGCCTCCCGTCATCTGACGTAAATATGGTTTAGATTGGACTATATTTGTATTATATGGCTGCCATATAGACCGGTCTCCCGATAAAGGGTCTGAAGCCCATAAAAGCATTATTTATTAGCCGATTTCGCTGAAAATTGTAACAGTTGGTTATTTTAAGCCTCCCGACATCTGAACTAATGAGCCTTATGTCACTAGAAACGGAGTAAAAGGGTCTGTGTACAATCCTCCAAGGAATAATGACGGTTCAGGTGCTGATTATGACTAAAAGGGAGCGTCAGGAGCTGTCCAAAATCTTGCAAGAGCCAATAACGGTAAAATATGACGTCATAAACTGTTGGCTAACTTCCAGGAACTAAAAACGAAGAAGAACTGAAAATACGCTGAATTTGTAAGTGTCGGCAAGTTCTCAAAATCTTGAAGCGGAAAGGACGCGTCAGCAGATGCTGTCCTCATACGCATATGAAGGATTGGTTGTAAAGATCGATTGAAAATTGAAATAACTACGGTCCCATATTTCCATCCGTTCTGAGTGATGTGACTGTGCCACTAGAATAAAGCTACAAGTATTTATAGTGAACCCTAGGAAAACTAAAAAGATGTTGCTGGCAGTAAAAACCAGATATTCTATCTTTAATCTAAGCCATAGGGTTAAGAAATATGTTTATTTTATCTCGTCAAGCATATGGGCGTGATTCTGAATTCTAAACTGTCATGGGAATGCAACAATGTAAGGGAAGCATTGCTTATTGCACGTGACTCGTAATGTTTGATAGCCGCTATAAAGCCTAAAATAAAATCATGAATGTACTCCATTATTATCAGACCAAATCTCGCATATGGAGAATTAACATTTTGGGATATACTGCAATGGCTCTCTCGTTTAGATCGTATGGAAGAACTTTACAAATAAGAAAGTCTGGCAATAGTAGATCTCACTTCGTTCCTTGGTCATAAGGAACTTGTTGGGAATGAAAAAGTAAACGAACTAGCCAAAGCTTAATACACTTCTTACAAACTTCAGAAGGCGCCAATCACCACGCTGCTGGGAGAACGAAATCCAACTTTGTGAAGCATTATTTTGAAAAAGAAAATTTCTGATGTAACAAATTTTTAAAACTTTTATGTGAATCTCCTTTCCATATGTACCAACAAATTTTTTCTATATTTATAATTGTCTATGTGAACCCGAATCCTTGAAGATATTTTTTGAAATCTTTCAACCTTCACTGTATTTAAATAAAACTCAAGTCAACTGATTACAACGGAATGTGTAGCTGAATAAAATAAATTGCACTTTAAAACTTAAATTTACGCGAAAATTTTTGGATTTTTCCTTCTTTTTTATTTTAATTTTTGCCTTTGTTTTTGTAGTTGTTGCAGTTAAAATGAAGAGAAACTTGAAAATGGTTGTGACATTTGTCGTTATGCGGCTGCAACTAAGGATGAAGTTTTAGTTTAGGGTAGAACTCCTAGTGTGCGTGTGTGTGTGTATTCATGTGGCTATGCATGCACATATCCTGTTTCTGTCCGGGCTTGCATCTGCATTGTAAAGACACACAGTCAGAGGAAACGCACACACACACACATGAAGTACCTTAGCGGAGCATTCACTTAAATACAGTTGTGCAAGTTCTTAAAGTCATTTATGGTGGCTTGGCACAATTTTCTTAAAATTCTCCTAAAGACTCTAATGAGGCAAAAAGCTTTTTTGCATTGCTAAAAATAGTTAAGATTCCCACTCACACATATGCATATGTGGGGAATAGGGGTATTTGTATTGGAGTGACAGAGTGATTAAAATTTTAACTCTGTATTAAGAGTTTCCTGATTGAAGCTAAGTCAGAATTCTTTTTATAAAGCGTGCTAAGATCGGCCGAGCCGAATCTTATATACCTTCTACCATGGATCGCATGTTTATACCCACCACCGAAGGATGGGGGTATATTAATTTAGTCATTCCGTTTGCACCACCTTTTTTGTTCTAGGCCACTCGATATCCTTCTTCAATTTGGTCCTGATCGATCCAGATTTGGATAGAGCGGCCATATAGACCGATCTCTCAATTTATGGTCTTGGGCCCATAAAGGGGCATTTATTGTCCGATTTTGCAAAAATTTGGGAAGGTGAGTTGTGTTAGGTCCTTCAACATCCTTATCGCCTTTGATTTCTTTCTGCAATTGGGCCCAGATAAGTCCAGATTTGGATATAGCTGCCATATATACCGATCTCTCGATTTAGGTTTTGGCCCATTAAAGGCGCATGTCGCTGAAGGCGGAGTCGCTGAAATTTGGGACAGTGAGTTAAGCTAGCCCCCTCAACATTCTCGTGGAATATGGCACAGATAGGTTCAGATTTGGATATAGCTGCCATATAGACCGATCTGTCGATTTAAGGTCTTGGGCCATAGAACGGTCATTTTTTGTCCAATTTCGCTGAAATTTGCGACAGAGAGTTGTGTTAGGCTCTCCGACATCTTTCTACAATTTGGCCGAGATCGGTTCGATCTCTCGATTTAGAGTCTTTGTCCCATAAAAGGCGCATTTGTTGTCCCACTTCGCCGAAATTTTGGACAGTGAGTTGTATTTGGCCCTTCAACATCTTTGCTCAACTTGGCTCAGATCGGTCCGGATTTGGATATAGCTGCCATATAGACCGATCTGTCGATTTAAGGTATTGCGCCTATAAAAGGCGCATTTATTATCAGATTTTGATGAAATTTGGGACAGTGAGTTGTGTTAGGCACTTCGAAATCTTTCGTCAATTTGGCCTAGATCGGTCCAGATTTGGATATAGCCGCCATATAGGCCTATCCTCCGATTTAGGGCCTTGGGCCCATAAAAGCCACATTTATTATCCGATTGTGATCAAATTTGGGACAGTGAGTTGTGTTAGGCCCTTCGAAATCCTTCATCAATTTGACCCAGATCGGTCCAGATTTGGTTACAGCTGCCATATAGACCGATCCTCTGATTTAGGATCTTAGGCCCATAAAAGCCACATTTATTATCCGATTTGGTTATAGCTGTCATATAAACCGATCCTCGGATTTGGGGTCTTGGGCCCATAAAAGCCACATTTATTAGGGCAGTGAGTTGTGTTAGGCCTTTCAACATCCTTCGTCAATTTGGCCCAAAACTGTCCAGATTTGGATATAGCTGTTATATAGACCGATCCTCCCATTTAGGATCTTAGGCCCATAAAAGCCACATTTATTATCCGAGTTTGCTGAAATTCGGGACAGTGAGTTGTCTTAGGCCCTTTGACATCTTTCTTTAATTTGGCCCTGATCGGTTCAAATTTGAATATAGCTGCCATATAGACCGATTTCTCGGTTTAAGGTTTTGGGCCCATAAAAGGCGCATTTATTGTCCGATGTAGCCAAAATTTGGGACAGTGAGTTAAATTAAGCCCCTTGACATACTTCTGCAATATGGCACAGATCGGTCCAGATTTGGTTATAGCTACCATATTTTTTGGGGCCATAAAGGGCGCATTTATTGTCCGACTTGTGACTTTTGTTAGGCTTTTCGACATCCGTGTCTTATATGGTCCAGATCGGTTTATTTTTAGATATAGCTACTGTACTTTCGATATAACTGCTATGGGACATAAGGTATGCAATTTTCACCGGATTTTGATGAAAGCTGGTTTACATATATACCCGAGGTGGTGGATATCCAAAGTTCGGTCCTACCGCACTTAACGCCGTTTTACTTGTTTGTATTGACAGCCCTCATTGGTATGAGAGAAGATGAGAGAAAAGATAACCTTTACTTAATAGTATAAAATCTTCACTCCTTGGAATTCTTTTTTTAGAAAATCTACTTTTACCCGAATTTTATTTTGTAGAAAGCCGAACTCTTCTCCGATTCCCATCACCCCAAATAATTTCAAACATGTGCACTTGCATGTGTTTTGTGTGCTGCATGCATCAGTGTTGATGGGGGGGGGGGGCTCGTTCATATACACATGTATGTAAGTCTCTATGCAAAGTTAGAAGTTCTGTATAAATGTGTACTTTCATATATATGTGTGTGTGCGTGTGTGTGTGTGATAGTGTGTGATGTGCCTGTATTTGTGTTATAGTTTTCCACTGCAATTTTAATGTGGCTGTGCATTTTTAATTGTTCTGAGCTTTGCTTGGCAAGAACATCATCTAGGTTCATGCATTGCCGCTCTGTAGTAGTTTGTGTTTATGTGTAGCTGGCTCTCGCTTCACGCACAACGTTAAAGTTTTGTTCATTTGCGTTAACTTTTTGACATTTAAGCTGGAATTGTGGCAGTGGCTGCTTCTACTTTTGCATCTTCTGCAATAAGTGAGGTATAAGTAGATCGCTAACTGCTTAGGCAACTTAAAAAATATGATGCTAGGCATCTTGAAATGGGATGATGATTAAACCATAAGGACCCCACTAAAATTTAAAATTTTTCTTGGCATTTTCTTCACCTTTAAAATATGGTTTCTATTGGTCTCTAAACTTGGAAATCATTTCAAATAGTCAACAGAAAAATGTCATAGGAAATCGAATAAATAAAAAAAACAATTTCGTTGCATGACTTTGTGCATTATTATACCACAGATGGTAGGGCGTTTACATCATGACATGAATTACACTTTTATTTGACAAAAAGTAAAATTTTTTCACATTTATTGACTTAGGTTGGTCTGGAAGGAAACAAAGGCTATATAATTTTTTGATATTAAAGGTGCCAAAAACTCGCTTTGTCATATCGAGCATCATAGGCACTCAACAATTGTGCAATAGCCGGTGCCGCCCGAGTCTGTCCGCTCGATACTGCCGTTGCAGCTACTCCGTATAGAGCATACCACTATCCGTAACCTGAAGACGCACCCGGTAGCTCGCACCTAAGCCTCTCGTCACAAAGCGGACTTCAATGTTCCAGCATGTACGTTGCTCACAGCTCTCCCGTGCCGGGTTATTAATTCATTTTTTGATTTTGTCATAATTCACCTGACCACAAGCTGTACACTCTTTCACCACATTCATTAGACATTGGGTATATGTGTGTGTGTGTGTGTGTGAGTGTCTTTATGGTCATTAAAGTTCGCAGGAAATGTGTCAGAAAAGCTTTCTACTTAGAACAAACTCCACAATGACTATAAAGGCCAAAATTGTTTATACTTATGACAGCATCGCTGCCTTAACTCATAATACTGCAGTTCTAACTCCATGTTCCATAAACTTAACTAAGAAGTTTAGTGTCAACTCCATCTCATCTCCCTTAGATGAGACACAGATGTAGTTTTTGAATATGAAGTGATATAAAAGTTGCAGCTGCAGCTGCAACAAATGAGACACGAACATTAGCATCAAACATAAACAACGTCAGTGTCATCGTTATCATTATCGTTAGCATTAATGTTTGTTTTTGAAAACTTGAAAAATTTCAAGTTAAGCTGAATGGGGGCAAACCAATTGGCTCAGCGCAACTTAAAATTTCAATTAAAGACTTTCGATAGACTTTCGATACATATTTCAAAACTATTTTGCAAAACTTGGGACGGACGAGCAGATGGAAAAACGGACAGACAGACAGCCGGACGAGCAGAGAAATGTTTGAGGATTGGTCGACTTAGAATACTATGATATTTTCATATGTCCTGACTCCGAAGCCTGGAAGGGAAGTTAGAAGATTGTATTACGTGTTATATCAAATTCTGTGGGTAAGCTACAGCAACTGAGGACAAAGCAGTTAAAACAAGTAAAAGAGTGCTAAGTTCGGCTCGGCCGAATCTTATATACCCTCCACCATGGACCGCGACCACAGTAGAAGTCTATGTGTAAAATTTCAGCCAAATCGGATAAGAATTGCGTCCTCTAGTGGCTCAAGAAGTGAAGATCCCAGATCGGTTTATATGACAGCTATATTAAAACATGAACCGATATGGCACATTTACAATCCCAACCGACTTACACTAATAAGAAGTAATTGCGCAAAATTTCAAGCGGTATCTGTACTCCTTCGAAAGTTAGCGTGCTTTCGACAGACAGACGGACGGAAATGGCTAGATCGACTTAAAATGTCATGACGATCAAGAATATATACACATTATGGGGTCTTTGACGAATATTTCGACGAGTTACAAACAGAATGACGAAATTAATATACCCCCATTCTATGGTGGAGGGTATAAAAATATCGGTTTATTATCAGCACCACAACTACAAGTTCTGTACAAAATTAATTCCGAATGCTTTCTAAAAAAGTTCTTTGAAGATTGAAAACTCCGATCTTCCGAAATATGCAGGGGACGAAACTTTCGCTGATTTAAATGAAATTCACCAGTAATGTTGAGAATCAAGTGGAAATCCTTCGTGATAAATTTCAAGAGAATCTGCTACCAAATGACCATTTTATTGAATTATTACTGCAAATCTGACTAATATTTATATGGGAGCTATATCCAAATCTCAACCGATTTTTTTCCAATTTCAATAGGCTTCGTCGTCTCTAGGACGAAAAACACGCCCATACCAAAGACAATCGGATTAGAATTGCGACCAGTAGTTTGTACACAAACTAATATGGACAGACGGACAGACAGACCGACAGACAAACAGACAGACATACATAGCTAAATCGAATCAGAAAGTAATTCTGAGTCGATCGGTATACTTATCAATGTTTTTATATCTCTTCCTTTTGGGTGTTACAAACAAATTCACAAAGTTATAATACCCACACCACAGTAGTGATGTAGGGTATAAAAATCAATTTGTGTTTGTGTGTTCCTTACAGACTCATAAACGGCTGAACCGATTTTCTTCAAATTTTCACCGATGGTGCATAATGATCTCGTTGTGAAAAAAGGGTACTACATTTTTTGATATGTGAAGGGGCAGCGGACCCTCCCCCTTACTTAATTTTCAAAAATGCCAGATCTTGATTTAAGCGAAATTTTGTGTGCTCACTTATAGTAACCAACAAACAAAAAATTTGTACTCAAATTTTGGATGGGGTACCTAGAGGGGGGGGGGGGGGTGCCCCACCCCAAAAACCTACCAAATATATATATACACCAATCACGGCAATATGGGACTCGAATGAAAGGTATTTAAGATTAGAAAACGTATCTGATGGCCAATTGTCGGACAAAGTGTTTGGAGGACCACCCCAACCCCCAAAGCACCCCTTATTCGGACATATTTACCGACCATGGCAATATGGGACTCAAATGAAAGGTATTTGCGTGTAAAATACGAATCTGATATCCAAATGTCGGACCATGTTTCTGTGGGTTCACCCCTTCCGCAAAACACTCCCCATGGCAATATGGGGCTTAGATAAAAGGTATTTGAGTGTAGAATACGAATCCGATAACCAAATATTGGACCAAGCTCTTAAGCCAATGGCAATGTGGGGTTCAAATAAATGGTATTAAATTTTGCAAAATTTCACCAAATTTCCCTTGGAGACAAAATTGCACGAAATTTTTTCTAAAGAAAAAAAAATTCACAAACTCTTCTCTAAAGGCAAAATTTTATGAAATTTTCTCTTAAGACAACATTTTACAAAATTATCTCCTAAAGCAACATCTCACGAAATTTCTTTTAAAGACAAAATTTTACGAATTTTTCGTTAAAGACAATTTTTTGTGAAATTTCCCCACGAAATTTCCCCTTAAGACAAAATTGCGAGAATTTTTCTAAAAAAAAATCACAAACTTTCCCTAAAAACAAAATTTTACGAAATTTTTAGAAAATTTTCTCTTAAGACAAAATTTCGCGAAATCTTCTCTTTACACAATATATCACAAAATCTTCCCTTAAGTCAATATTTCATGAAGTTTTTTCTAGCGACAAAATTTAATGAAATTTTTCTAGAGACAAAATTTTACGAACTTTTCTCCAAATATAAACTTTTACGAAATTTTACCTGAAGAAAAAATTTCAAGAAATTTTCTATTAAAAAAAGTTTCAAAAGTTCAAATTTCACAAAATTTTTTGAAATTTTCTCTGAAGACAAAATGTCACAGAATTTTCTCTAAACACGAAATTTCACAAAATTTGACGAGGTTTTCTTTAAATACAAATTTTAATCAAAATTTAATCTTAAGACAAGATTTGTCGAAATTTTCGCTGAATTAACGAAATTTTATTAAGAACAACATTTATAAAATTTTCAATAAAGACAAAATTTCATAAAATATTCACTGAAGGCAAAACTCAACAAAGTTTTCACTCTAGACAAAACTTTGTGAACATTTTCTCAGGAGACAAAATTTTACGAAATTTTCTCCAAACCCAAAAATTAACGAAATTTTATATGAAATCAAAATTTCATGAAATTTTCTCTAATAACAAAATTTTACCAAACTTTCTCTCAACTCAATATATAACAAAATGTTCTCTTTAGACAAAATTTCATGAAATTTTCTCTAATAACAAAATTTTACCAAACTTTCTCTCAACTCAATATATCACAAAATGTTCTCTTTAGACAAAATTTCATGAAGTTTTTTCCAAAAACAATTTTTATTTTTAAATTTTCTCTAGACATAAAATTTTACGAAAATTTCTTTTAGGGCAAAATTTTTTTAAAATTTTCTCTAAAGATAAAATTTCACGAAGTTTTCTCCAAAGACAAAATTTTATGAAATTTTCTCTAAAGATAAAATTTCACGAAATTTTCCCTTAACACAATATATAAAAAATTGTTTCTCTAAAATTTACCCTGAATTTCACAAAATTTTTTGTAAAAACAAAATTTTACAAAACTTAAGACGAAATATCACTTCTTGGTATTCCCTTTAATGCAAAATCTAAGTAATTTTCTCTTAAGGCAATATAAGAAGAAATTTTCTCTAAAGAAAAAATTTCGCTTAAAAAAAAAATCAGGAAAATTTCCCTCAAGACATAATTTGCCGACATTTTTTCCCAGTTCAAAATTTTACAAAATTTTCTTTTATGACAAAATATCACAAAATTTTCGCTCACGATAAAATAACCCAAAATTTTTTCTAAATTCTAAAATTTCGTAAAATTTCCTTTAAAGACAAAATTTCATGAAATTTTTTCTAAAGACAAAATTTCACAAAATTTTCTCTCAAGACTATCACAAAATTTTCTCTCAAGAAAAAATTTCACCAAATTTTCCTTAAAAATGAATTTTTATAAAATTTTCTCTAAAGACAAAATTTCACGAATTATTCTCTAAACCCAAAATTTGTAAAAATTTTTCTCTTAGAAAAATTTATTCCTTAGTAAAACAAGAATTGTGCTAAAATAGTTATTCAATAAATTTAAGCATGAACATTTAAAATTAAATCCGCACACTTGCTTGCCTTGTGTTTGGTTGGTAAAAATGGAATTCATTACACTTTTGCAATTTAAATTTCAAATTCTACATTCATAAAATAATAATCGAAATGGCAATCTGGCTATTATAAAAAAAAGCAGTGGGTATTTCATAAACGTGTGCAAATAGCTGCCATTGTTATTTTTCACGCTGGCGATAACAGAATGCATTTTGCTCGTATTTGTTGTCGCTGTTGTTGCTTTTGTTTTTGTTGGTCATGCATGCCACTGGCCTTAGCGTTTCACACCGCACAGCACCACACTGCTCAACCAGATTAAAGAGTCTTCCTTAAACAACGCAAATTATAATAAATTTCACACTCGACCTCATTTCTGGCATTTGTTTTTTTTATTACTTTTCCCAACAGCAGTAGTGGTGGCAGGGGGTCCCCCCCACACCATATCTGGCTCGCGTACTTGCACTTTACCTTACCACATTTTTCGTTGTTATTTGGACTTTGTGCTGCGATTTTTTCGGCGGTTTTTCTTTTTTGTGTTACTGGTTTTTGGTTTATTCAACAAGCAGCATAATACAGTCGCTCATGTAACATTTTGTTATCATGATGTACTTCTTGGTATTCCTTCTTGGTGTGAGTGTGCGTTTGCTTTTTTTTTCGTTTTCTGTATTTATTCCTTAATTCGGGGACCTTCATTCTCCATTCCAGTGGACGATATGGTAGCGAGGACTCCAGCGCTTAGCTCTGTCAGATATTAAATAACGTCGTAACAGACGTGCTCCACAAATTGTGCAATTGTACACATTAAGTGACCACGCCATGCTACGCCGTTTGCCAACAGCAATGGATGATGTTGCTGATCCTGATGCTGTGCATCGTGCATAGTGGCTGTGGCTGTGTGGTGGCTGCTCTGACTTGAGAATCATGCCTGTCATGCCGCAGCACTTACTCCTCCGCACCACTTTGGGGTACCCCAAACGTAGATGAACGAGCAGCAGCAACATTGGTGGCAGTGGCAGTGGCAGCGTCAGTTAAATTGAACAATATTTTTTATTTTATTACTAAGGAAAGATTGTTGGTTGGCCGTTTTGGTTATTGTGGCAGTCATGGATGCCTTTGGACATTCTCCTTGATGCCATGCAGGAAAATACTCGATGAGCTCTGGACTTTTGCAGTGCAAAAGAAAGTTGATTTTGAAATGTGCGGGCGAGAGAGAGAGAATGGGGGGGGGGGTTCAATTTAAGGTGGAATATGTGTGTTTGGTGGCACAATGGGTTATAAATATCTTTAAAAAAGAAGTAAAAAGGCGTTAAATTCGGCCGGGTCAAACTTTGGATACCCACAACATCGGGTATATATGTAAACCGCCTTTCATCAAAATCCGGTGAAAATTGCATACCTTATGTCACATAGCAGTTATATCGAAATATGTTCCGATTTGGACCAAATGCTAATAAGTACAGTAGCTATATCTAACAAGTAAAAGCGTGCTAAGTTCGGCCGGGCCGAATCTTATATACCCTCCACCATGGATCGCATTTGTCGAGTTCTTTTCCCGACATCTCTTCTTAGGCAAAAAAGGGTATAAGAAAAGAGTTGCTCTGCTATTAAAACGATATCAAGATATGGTCCGGTTCGGACCACAATTAAATTATATGTTGGAGACCTGTGTAAAATTTCAGCCAATTCGTATAAGAATTGCGCCCATTGGGGCTCACGAAGTAAAATAGAGAGAACGATTTATATGGGATCTGTATCGGGCTATAGACCGATTCAGACCATAATAAACACGTTTGTTGATGGTCATGAGAGGATCCGTCGTACAAAATTTCAGGCATATCGGATAATAATTGCGACTTCTAGGGGTCAAAAAGTCAAGATCCCAGATCGGTTTATATGGCAGCTATATCAGGTTATGAACCGATTTCAACCTTATTTGACACAGTTGTTGAAAGTAAAAATAAAATACGTCATGCAAAATTTCAGCCAAATCGGATAGGAATTGCCCCCTCGAGAAGCTCAAGAAGTCAAATCCCCAGATTTGTTTATATGACAGCTATATCAGGTTATGGACCGATTTCAACCATTCTTGGCAAAGTTGTTGGATATCATAACGAAATACTTGGTGCCTAAAATTCATTCCAATCGGATAAGAATTGCGCACTCTAGAGGCTCAAGAAGTCAAGACCCAAGATCGGTTTATATGGCAGCTATATCAGGTTATGCACCGATTTGAACCATACTTGGCACAGTTGTTGCATGTTATAACAAAACACGTCGTGCAAAATTTCATTTCAATCGGATAAGAATTGCGCACTCTAGAGGCTCAAGAAGTCAAGACCCAAGATCGGTTTATATGGCAGCTATACCAGGTTATGGACCGATTTGAACCATACTTGGCACAGTTGTTGCATGTTATAACAAAACACGTCGTGCAAAATTTCATTTCAATCGGATAAGAATTGCGCACTCTAGAGGCTCAAGAAGTCAAGACCCAAGATCGGTTTATATGGCAGCTATATCAGGTTATGAACCGATTTGAACCATACTTGGCACAGTTATTGCATGTCATAACAGAACACGTCGCGCGAAACTCCATTTCAATCGGATAAGAATTGCACCCTCTAGAGGCTCAAGAAGTCAAGACCCAAGATCGGTTTATATGGCAGCTATATCAAAACATGGACCGATATGGCCCATTTACAATACCAACCGACCTACACTAATAAGAAGTATTTGTGCAAAATTTCAAGCGGCTAGCTTTACTCCTTCGGAAGTTAGCGTGCTTTCGACAGACAGACGGACGGACGGACGGACGGACGGACGGACAGACGGACGGACATGGCTAGATCGACATAAAATGTCACGACGATCAAGAATATATATACTTTATGGGGTCTCAGACGAATATTTCTAGTAGTTACAAACAGAATGACGAAATTAGTATACCCCCCATCTTATGGTGGAGGGTATAAAATTAAACCGATCTGAACCATATACGACACGGTTGTCGGAAAGCCTAACATAAGCCATTGTGTAAAATTTCAGTTAAATCGGATTATAAATGCGACTTTATGGGACCAAGACTTTAAATCGAGATATCGGTCTACATGGCAGCTATATCCTAATCTAGGCCGTTTTGGGTCAAGTAGCAGAAAAATGTCAAAGAGCCTAATACAGAGCAATGTCTCAAATTTCAGCGACATCGGACAATAAATGCGCCTTTTATGGGCCCAAAAACTTTAATCGATAAATCGGTCTATATGGCGGCTATATCCTATTCCCAACCGATAATGGTCAAATTAAAGAAAGATGTCGGAGGGTCTAACACAACTCACTGTCTCAAATTTCATCAAAATCGAATAATAAATGCGGCTTTTGTGGGCCTGAGACCCTAAATCGGCGGATCGGTCTATATGGGGGCTATATCAAGATATAGTCCGATATAGCTCATCTTCGAACTTAACCTGCTTATGGACAAAAAAATAATCTGTGCAAAATTTCAGCTCAATATCTCTATTTTTGAAGACTGTAGAGTGATTTCAACAGACGGACGGACAGACAATATGGTGAAAATTGGATAACTTAAGCACCCAAAATTCGGCACGGACATTGAATGGTCTAATATATTGGGTTGCCCAAAAAGTAATTGTCGGTAATATAGTAGTAATAATAGTCGGCGTTGACAAATTTTTTCAACGGCTTGTGACTCTGTAATTGCATTCTTTCGTCTGTCAGTTATCAGCTGTTACTTTTAGCTTGCTTTAGAAAAAAAGTGCGCGAATTTTTGTTTACATTTGTTTGTTTGGCGTCAATTTTAATATGGGTACCACATGTATTGAAAGAAATTCATTTAACAAACCGAATCAACGATCATGGTCCAAGCATGGTGAACCAGCTCAAACCACTTCAAAGGCTGGTATCCAGCAAAAGAAGGTTATGCTGTCTGTTTGGTGGGATTGGAAGGGTGTGGTATATTTTGAGCTGCTTCCAAGGAACCAAACGATTAATTCGGATGTTTACTGTCAACAATTGGACAAATTGAATACAGCCATCAAGGAGAAGCGACCAGAATTGGTCAATTGTAAAGGTGTCATATTCCACTAGGACAACGACAACGCTAGCACACATCTTTGGTCACTCGCCAAAAACTGAGTGAGCTTGGCTGGGAACTTTCGATGCATACACCATATAGCCCTGACCTTGCACCATCAGACTACCATTTATTTCGATCATTGCAGAACTCCTTAAATGGTAAAACTTTCGGCAATGATGAGGCTATTAAATCGCACTTGGTCCAGTTTTTTGCAGATAAAGGCCAGAAGTTCTATGTGCGTGGAATACTAAATTTGCCAGGAAGATGGCAAAAGGTTATCGAACAAAATGGCAATTATATATTTGATTAAAGTTCATTCTAAGATTTATTAAAAATGCATTTACTTTCTTTTAAAAAATCCGCAATTACTTTTTGAGCAACCCAATACTTGCGCCCTCTAGAGGCTCAAGAAGTCAAGATCCTATATCGGTTTATATGGCAGCTATATCAGGTTATTGACCGATTTGAACCATTCTCAATACAGTTGTTAGAAGTCATAACAAAACACGTCGTGCAAAATTTTAGCCAAATCGGATAATAATTGCGCCCTCTAGTGGCTCAAGAAGTCATGACCCCAGATCGGTTTATATGGCTGCTATATCAGGTTATGGATCGATTTGACCTATTTTTAGCACAGTTGTTGAATATCATAACAAAACACCTCATGCAAAATTTCAGCCAAATCGGATAACAATTGCGCCCTCTAGTGGCTCAAGAAGTCAAGACCCAAGATCGGTTTATATGACAGCTATATCAGGTTATGGACCGATTGCAACCGTATTCAGCACAGTTGTTGGAAGTCATAATAAAACATTTCATGAATAATTTCAGCCCAATCGAATAAGAATTGCGCCCTCTAGAGGCTCAAGAAGTCAAGATCCCAGATAGGTTTATATGGCAGCTATATCAAAACGTGGACCGATATACCCCATTTACAATCCCAACTGACCTACCCTAATAAGAAGTATTTGTGCAAAATTTCAAGCGGGTAGCTTTACTCCTTCGAAAGTTTGCGTGCTTTCGACAGACGGACGGACGGACAGACGGAAGGACATGGCTAGTTCGACTTAAAATGTCATGACGATCGAATATATATATATATATATATATACTTTATGGGGTCTTAGACGAATATTTCGAGGAGTTACAAACAGAATGATGAAATTAGTGTACCCCCATCCTATGGTGGAGGGTATAAAAATGTGCCTATAATAGTTCCAAGAACTTATATCGGGAGATCGGCTTTTATGTCATCTATATCCCAATATAGACTGATCTTCATCATATTGGACACGGAAGTTGAAGGACCTTATACAACATCTTGTCACAAATTTCTGCTTCATAGGGTGATAAATGAGGCTTTAATGGCACTAAGACTTTTAAAAATCAGATCGGTTTATTTGGGGGCTATATCAAAATATAGTCCGATATAGCTACAGGGGGCGCCTCGGTAGCGTGCTTGGATTACCATGGTTAGGGGTCATGGGTTCAATTCCCGCCAGAAGCCTTAGTCTGTCGCTACTGTGGTATCACAATGGGCTTAAAATTGGCTAAGTGAGTCTGTAAAGGACTGCCCCTCTAACCTAACCTCACCTAGCCTATCTACCAACTTGACTTGCCAATGAACAAGAAAACACTCAGTGCAAAGTTTCAGCTCAACATATCTTAACTTAAAGGCTGTAGCGTGACTACAACACAAATATTAACAAATGGACGGACTTGGCTAGAACATCTGAGAATATTTACGATCATGAATATTTAAAACTCATGGGCTAGGAAAAGTAGTGACGAATTAAAGTCTTATGTTTCGATGGTTGGTATACAAATCTTTCATGAACCTAAAGATTCTACCATTGTCTCCCCCACTGTGCCCTTGCAAGCATCTTCTCGCCCTTTCATTTGGCCCACACACATTTGGGTGGAATTTTTCATTGTAAATGAAAGTTCACCAAAGCAAAGAAGTTGATGATGGAAGAGGGTTGGGAGGGGGCCAAACAATCAAGCAAAGGAGTAAAGTATATGAAGTATTAAAGCTGAGTTCAAAGGTCTTTTTGTAATAAAAATTGAACACAGTCCATTAAGATTTGTCGTACCTGAGTGCGCACATAATCTACAGATTTTGTGGCATTGTAATGGGTGAGCGACCTCTTGGCCTGGCGAACTTCTTGAGTAAACTCGGCCGGAATGGATGAGTGGATACATTTGCCATTGTCCAAGTTTTTTGTTTTCCCTACTCCCCCCTGCCATACTCGCAGGTAAGTCTAAGCGGGTGTTTGTGAATGTTTGTTATTGAGATTCTTGTGTGTCCATTTTATATCATCGCCATCGTCATTGGTGCCATCGTTGTCATCTGCTGCCTTGTCTTGTCTTGGCCGCCTTCATTGCACTAAAAGTTCAGATAAGTATGAAAGAAGAACGAAAATACAATGCCCACGAAAAAGATGAGCTTTGTATGATAGAGTCCTTTTCTTTCGTGAGAATCCTCTGAGGCTGAAGCCCTCTACAGCCTGCTTTGCTAGCCATGCACTGTCTTTGTTCTCTTTTTAAAGCAATTTGTAGTTAAATGGCTTACATTTGTCGTTAAGAAATGTTTTCTTTCAAATAATGTTCTCATTGGTGGACTCCTTGTGCCATACCCTTGTCTTTGTGCTTGTCTTGGGCACACAGCCTTACGGTAATGACATAGGTCACCACGATTTTGGTAATAGAGCCATAGAAGCTTGGCTATATCTGTGACCATCACCATAATTCACTATGTTTTATTTGCCCCTTTTGTTATCCTTTGGTATCTGTTTTCTATTGGTTTTCATCGTTCTCCTTAGCTTGTTTTTTTTTTCTTTACTCCTCTCCTGTGGCTTGGTTAGGTTATTTAATTTTAAACGTGGCTGGGTTATCAATAGCGGAAAATGGTAGTAATTTTTCGTTATGTTACTGACAAGCTGCTCGATTTCTAATGATCGAAATGAAATTACAAATTAGTTGAGCAACGATAACATCAGTAACTGGATAATGGCAAGGATGTGCTCATATTTGGCAGCGACTATGTTTATCAAGTGGGTTGCCCAATAAGTAATTGCGGATTTTTTAAAAGAAAGTAAATGCATTTTTAATAAAACTTAGAATGAACTTTAATCAAACATACTTTTTTTACACTTTTTTTCTAAAGCAAGCTAAAAGTAACAGCTGATAACTGACAGAAGAAAGAATGCAATTACAGATAGTCAACGCCGACTATATGAAAAATCAAACAAAATTTGGGAAACCGGAGAGTAGATGAAGAATTGGAAATTATTGGATTTTAGGCCTCTACAGACCTACAGAATGACACGAAAAGGGGTGTTCATCCATTATTCTGTGTCCTCAATTGGCAATGGTGATCTACGATCTCAACTTCAACTCCTCTTTGTCATCGCACATTGCTGGGTTATGACACAAACCGTCCCAAAGCGCCATTGCACACCCTGCACAAGTCCACCTTTCCCTATGTCCATAGTGATGTCAGAGGTCCGACGTTGCCATGACCAGTTGTCAGGCCAAAGTCATGCTTCCTCAGCTCCACGATAAGCTATGCCCCGCTGATCATTACCTAGGGGAGAATGCCATTAAGTGTGATGCGCTTTAAAGCCAGCACGTAGGCCACTAATATAGAACCTGCAAACTTTTTCACTAATTCGGACACAACAACCAACCGGTGGCATGTACACGTGGGAAAGCTCTATATCGGCAGTAACGGACTTGACTGCCATCCCCATACATTTCACATAGAGGTCACTAGCGACAGCCTCAGGCGAGATAGGTCCATACTGCACGGAATGGTGTATCACGAAGGCCAATCCCCCACCTCCACTCGAGAGGTCTCTAATATATGTGTCAATTAGTCTTTACAGGGCCTTCAAAGTGATGAATGTGATACAAATTGTCCTTTAGCTCTTTGGGAAGAAAACCTTATCCTTACCTCTTTCCGCCCTTCAATATGTAGTTCGAACAGAATGCAACTCCTAACAAGCAAAATGACATTAAGCTCAAACGGGCGGCTGAACTTGGGATACCCACCACCACGGATATTAACCGCATTTTGCTAAAATCCGGAGAAAAGTATTAAAATATGGACCAATCGAGACTACAAGGACGTTGGGGGGTCTAACCTAACTCACTGTTCCAAATTTTAGTGAAATCCTGTAATGAATGGACCTTAAAAATGGTTCAAAACCCTTAATCGAGAGATCGGTCTATATGCCAGCTGTATCTAAATCTTATATAAAAAATTAAATATGTGTTTGTTTGTTCCGTATAGACTCAAAAACAGCTGAACCGATTACCTTGAAATTTTCACAGATTGTTGCAAGAAACATAGGCTTTATAAATTTTTGATATCGTGAGGGGGGCAGACCCTCCCCCTTACCCCAAAAGTACTACCCAAAAATAAAAGTGAACCGATCGGAACAATATGAGATTGAAATGAAAGGTATTCAAGAGTAGAGTACGAATTCCATAATAAAAAATGGGTCGAAGTACCTGGGGGGCCGCCCCAGCCCCAAAACTCCCTAAAATTGGTTTATTTTAAGGGTATTTTATTATATGGGACTCAAATGGAAGGTATTCGGTAGTAGATTCCGAATGTGGTCAGGAAGAAGGAATAGGCTTTATAATTCATTATTAACGGAAGGGGGACTAACCCTCCCCCTTATGTAAAAAACACAATCCAAAATCAAAAGTGGACCGATCGGGACAATATAGATATCAAATGAAAGGTATTGGAGTGTAGAATACGAATATGGTATTAAAAAACAGGCAGCCGCTACACCAAAACTCCCTCAACAGATAAATTCAATATGGGGCTCACATGAAAGGTATTCGGGAGAAGATTTCGAATCTGGCATACAAAATCAGATCGTAGCATAGGGGGTCACGTCACCTCTCAAAAACACCATAAGACCCATAATGACTATATGATAATTGGCTGAAAAGTTTTCTTAAAATTTTCTTAGATTGGGTGCGTTTGTCTGGAAGGAAACATAGGCTTTATAATTTTTAGATATCGGTTGGAGGCGGACCCTCCCCCTTACCGCCAAAACGCCACCCATATCCGAAAGTGGTTCGATGGGCACAATAAGGGTATCAAATAAAAGGTATTGGGGACTAGAAAACGAATATGGTATTAAAATTTGGGTCCAAGCACCAATCGACACTGTGGCCGCCCCAGCCCCAAAACACCCTCAAAACGGTTCATATTTACCGTAGATGGCAATATTGGGCTCAAATTAAAGGGATTTGGAAATGCAGCACGATGATATGCAGCCATATTTGAGTCGAAATGTCTAAGGTACTATCCCTCCCCTAATGAGAACATTACCCTTAGGAAGAACATTACCACCAGGAATCGAGAAGGGGCAAATTCTCACACATCAATGAAAGCTTTCCAATTCAAGTTTAAACTCAATGATATGAGACCTTTTTTTTATAGCCGAGTCCGAACGGCGTCCCGCAATGCGACACCTCTTTGGGGAAAATTTTTTAAATGACCATGCATGGCATTGTACCTCGCAAATGTCGCCAACATTAAGAGGGTATAAAGACCGCTTTGTCCGATGTTCTCGCCAGGATTCGAACGCGTTCAGCGTCATAGGCTACAATGACACGAATTCGATATCCGCATTCAGGGCGACGTGTCCCCATCCTAAAAAGATATCAGAAAGTTAATGAAGGCGGACCAAATATATATCTGATCCAAAGTTCCAACTCAACTTCTGAATTTTTAAAGACTTTAGAATGATTTCAATAGGACCACAAGCCCTTCCTTTTGCAACATAGCATGTGGTATTCCACCCGGTCCCATTAGCCTGTATGGCTCAAATGAATTCATTGCCCAGTCCATCTGCTCTTTCGTTGTCATATGTCATACCTTCAGCCACGGTCACTGTCCGTGGCTGAAGGTATGAAGGTTCGACATTGTGTTGTTTCAGATGGACATGGATACTTTGCGGTTATATCATCCCCATAGAATACGTCCGAGCACCCAGGACAGTGTGTGACAGTCGGAAGATCGAGCATCTCAAAGCCAGACTCCGTTCAGGTTTCGTCTTTTTATACCCTGTATCCATGTGATCAAGGTACAAGTCGCATTTATTGTCTGGCTGTTACAAAATTTTTCAAATATTGGGCCATTTTTTTGCCCCAAGGATGAACGCTAGTGATTTTGAACAAAATCGGTTCAGATTTATATATAGCTCCCATGAATATATTTCATCCGTTATGACCTTTTAGGCTGTAGAAGCCACAATTTTGGTCCAATCTTTGCAAAATTTAGCACAATACGTTTTATTTAACCTCCCAGTACGTGTGAAAAAATTCATTAAAATCGGTTCAGATTTAGATATTGCTCCCATATATATCTTTCAGCCGATATAGGCTTTAGGGCTGTAGAAGTCCCAGTTTTGGTTCGATCTTTACAAAATTTAGCGTGAAGTGTTTTATTTGACGTCCTCACATGTGCGCAAAATTTTATCGGAATCGGGCCAGATTTAGATATAGCTCCCATATATCTACCATCAGATATGGACTTTTAAGGCTGTAGAAGCTACAATTTTAGTCCGATCTTCACAAAATTTGGCACCAGGTGTTTCCTTTGACTTTCTCATAAGTGTGCTAAATTTTATCAAAATCGGTTCAAAATCGATAGCTCCCATGTATATCTATCATCCGATATGGCTTATAAAGGCTGAAGTACACACAATTTCGATCCGATCTTTCCAAAACTTGGCACGATATGTTTTACTTAGCGTACCAGTACGTGTAAGAAATCTCATTAAAATCGGTTCGGAATTTGATATAGGTTAGATTTAAGTGGCAGTCTGCCACCAGACTCACTTAGACGTTTTCGTTCATTGTGATACCACAGGAACAGAAGAAGAAAGATGCCTCCTAGTTTCTACCGTTGAACCATCCAGATCGCTTTAAAAAGCTTGCGAATGTTCACATCGGCTTAATCAGACAGGTTCTCAAAGAAATGAGAACCCAAAGTGGAATTCCTTCTGACTGCTAATGCGGGACACACACACAGAAGGTGTTCCATAGTCTCTTCTTCTTCGATGTCCCTACAGCTTCTGCAAAAGTCGGACACAATGACTGCGACGTCTGTTCTAGCCAAAGATAGCAAAGCAGTAGACCTCTTCAAGTCTAGATAAGGCCACATAGTTTTGGAATGCTCACAGCCCCCTCTATGTGACCATCTATCTTTCGTTGTCCTTCGGACCTGGTCCTAAAAACCTAGCTTACATGTCGCTAGAGGCATACCCACAGATTCCAGTCTCCCTGGAATGTGTAGGGTAGTTCCTAGTCTCGCAAGCTCATCCGCTTTAGAATTCCCTGGGATATCTCTGTGACCCGGCACCCAGAACAGGTGAGTTTTGAACTGTTCAGCAATCTCGTTGAGTGATACGTTCTCCAGAGAGCCATTAAGCTGCCTTGATGTCTGAGGAGATATTTATGCCTATCGTCGTAATGACATTTTATCTTTGCCATTCCACCACTTCCTTAACTTCAAGCATCTCTGCTTGATACACACTGTAGTGGTTGGGTAACCTTTCGATATGACCAGTTCTAGATCTTTAGAGTAAACCCCAAAGCCCATCTGGTCGTTTAGTTTGGAACCATCCGTATAGAAAACAATGTAACTTCTGTTACCAGAGATATTGTAGTTCCAATCGGTTCAATCAGGAATAGAGGTACAGTAATTTTTATCAAAAAGCGGCTCAGGTAGGGTGTAATCCACTCTGCCTGGAACATCGAATGTTGTATCAAGGATGACACAGTGTCCGACACCAATGAGAAAGCTCCCTTTACCTCACGGCAGTGGTCGCTGCAATTTGGGTACCCACAATGTCTACAGGCATATAAGGCAGATGGTGTCGTCCTCAGTACGGCTGTGATGGACAAAGAAGCAATCCTTTGGGTCCGGTCAAGTATTGAGCAGTAGGTGGATTTTTGAAGCACCATCCACCAGACAACAACACCATATGACATTATAGGTCAGACAACTGCAGTATATGCCCAATGCATGACACGCGGACTGCATCTCCAACTTTTGCCAACGGCTCTCTTGCAGGTGTATAGGGCAAGAAAGGCCTTTTTTGCCCCTTCCAAAATGTTGCATTTGAAGTTCAATTTCCTGTCCAGCAAAACACCCAAAGTGGAACATTTCTAAAGTGGAACATTCTCTCCTGCTGAAAAGAACTACTTCCGTCTAGCACAGATTTATACTCAGACCACTTTCGGTAGCCCACTTTACTGTTGCACGTAGAGCTTCCTGAAGTATATCTCCTACAGTGCTGGGAAACTTTCCCCTAACCCCTTTTTCTTCCAGAGACAATAATATATTGTTAATGGCCATATTTCAGAGTAGAGGAGACTGAACACCACCTTGAGGTGTTCCTCTGCTGACCCATCTTTTTAGAACCACAGATCCCAAGCCTGCTATCATGCATCTTTTAGTAAGTAAGTTATTAAAAAACTTTCTTGCGGTAGAGTTGCTGCCTAGAAACTTCAACTCCTTCATGATTGACGTCGGTTTTGCATTATTTAATGTCAAGGAATGCCAACATTGTATATAACTTGACAGCGAGAGAACCCTCTATGTACCTGATTAGGTCATGAAGGGCTCTTTCAGTGGATTTGCCTTTACTATATGCATGCTGCTTTTGCGACATGCGTTCTCCAGGAAACTTTGCCCTAAGATTTGTTTCTATCAACCTCTCAAGGGTCTTCAGCATAAAGGATGACAGACTAATAGGACGAAAATCTTTCGCCTTCGTGTATTAGGGTTTTTCTGCCTTCGGAATGAAAATTACCTTCTTGTCCCTCCATCCCACAGGCATATATGACATTCTGATACAACCAGAGTATATATCCCTAAGTCAGGGAACCAGTCTATCAGACACAGCTTGCAATTCAACCGGTGTTACATCATCAGGGCCTGGCGACTAAAAGAAGTCGAAACTTCTTATCGCCCAAAGGATTTTCGGCTCAAACACAATTTCCCTAATAGCCTCCGACGAATGCAAAGCAATGATATTTTCTTAGCTCAGCCTTATAGATGTCCCAATCGTGTGGTGCTTGTGTGGCTTTTGCTCTTTTGAAGAGTTTTCTGCAGTCCTTCCTTAGACCAAATAGCTCTGGGGTCCGCCATGGCGGTCGCTGTTTGCCCCTTGGCTTGGCACTAGAGCCTGCTGACACAAGCGAGTCATTCAGGGCCTTCCTCCATATTTTCCACTGCCTTTTCTGGTCAAGAAGGGATAGACGTGCAGAATTTGAGCGGTGTGGACGATTTCTCCTTAGATGCTTCACTAACTGCAGCTGTCGAAGTACTTTCTGAGTTCCGTGCCGACCCAACTTTGTGACCCACCTGCACAGGGCTTGTCGGGTCCCGTTTCGCCATCCCCTACTGTCTCGTTTGTGGCAGGGGGATTATTAGTCTCCTGCTATCCATCAGACTTTAGCGATGTGGTCGATAGTTCCTCAGGCAATTGTTCAGCAACAACTGCTGAGTCATTTTCTGTTTCCCCAACCCCATCGTTTCTATAGACCTTCAGTTTCAACTTATTGAATCCGAAGGATACAACACCTTCAGACTTGCTGAGGTCTGCGAGAAGGCCAGAGTTTAGTACGAATACTGCATGTCTCCGGTCACCATTAGCCTCATCCAATCTACTAATCTTCCAGTCGGTGGTTGAATGAATGGGATTACATTCCCTTAGTCTTCCAAGTATAGATTCAGGATCTGAGGAAATCCTTGGTATCCTAGCATGCCCCATTGATCTAGAAGGAATATCTTCCTTCTTGACTAAATATAGTGCTGCACCTGGCCAGATCTCACCTATGTTTTTTTTAGCACACAACGATATATTTCAATGGAGGGTTGATCACCAAAGTCAATTAGTCTGTATCGGCCTCGATACCAGCCTGCATCGTCACAAACTGGAGGAGACCCTGGAAATTCCGCAATGACATCGGAGTATACTGATGACAGTCCATTGACTATGCCACTCCAATTATTCCTAGGTATGTAGCCCTGTTCTTCTCCCTTGTCGACCACTGCTACCACCAAACTGTCCCTAGCGACATTCGCAAAGTTTCTTTGCCATCTTACCGATGGTCGCCCTAGTTCTTTTAAGCATGGGATGTCCTCCAGATGACCGCAGCATTTTGGCTGTCTGCGGTGCAGTTTCCTAATCCAGACGTGTAGTCTTTGGGGTAGACTGTGCAGCAAATTCCCGAGCCCAATTTAGGGAGTCTCTCCCTATTAGACAGACTCTTAGCATGCGTCTTCTTTTATTCCCACCTCATAAAGTTTGCCGGGGAAGGCCGATGGCAAAGGCAAATTATGGGCATGAAAAGAAAGAATAGGTTCGGCCTTGCCCTTGAGACTCGAACCAGGTGTCTTTGTCAAAAGCCCCTTCTGACCAGTCGTAGACTGTGCAACGAATTCCCGAGCCCAATTTAGTGAGTCTCTCTCCCTATTAGTCAGACTCTTAGGATCATTCGCCCCAAGCCTCTCAATAAACCAGAGAGCGGTGCGTCTTCTTTTATTCCAACCTCTTAAAGTTTGACGGGGAAGACCGATGGCCCAAGCATATTATAGGCATGCGAAGAAAGCATAGGTTCGGCCTTATCCTTGAGACTCGAACCAGGTGTCTGCGTCAAAAGCCCCAGCTGACCAATCGTCTGTCGGCTAGTGGAGCCTGGAGCAGCCGCTCCACCAGTCGAGGTTACAGTAGCAGACAACATGCTACGGCCTGATACCACCACCGCAGCTGTTGGGTCTTTGGAGTCTATTCTAAGCCTACTCCCGGGCTCTAAAGCTGCCGCTCCACGGGAAACAGATGCAGATCATCAACCGCCTAATGGATACCTCTATCGCAGCTATCCTTGAGTGACTTAAATCTTTCTTCCAAAAAGCTACGTACTGACTACTAAATTTCCCGTGAACATTCCATTAAGGAACAGGGTATGCTTCTCTCGCATCAATGAGTGCTGTCCGATTAAAGTAAAACTCAACGATAATGGGACTTCTTTTTTATGACTAGTCCGTTCGGCATGCGGCAAGCTCACCACATCGTAAAAAAGTTTAAGCATGACAGAATGCCTCACAAATGTTGCCAGCATTCGTAAGGGGATAATCGGGGCTGACAATTTTTCAGATGTTCATGCCCTAATTTGACCCAGGCGCTCGGCGATATAGTTGTACATGCTAACCCCTGCGCCACGGTGGCCTCCAAAGGTAACACCTTCTTTATAAGAACACCATATTAGTCCTGGCTTTGGAGTTCCCACACCTGCCCTGCTTCTTAATCATTTAATTTAACCATTTTCACATCATCACCTACTGGTAGTCCTACTAGTTCATGTCTTGATTTTCCATTCGTTTCATTTAAACATAGCCTAGACTTGTCAGGGTATCGATTAAGTAATTTCCTAATCATTACCATCATTATGGCAAAACAATCGAAAAACACCACCTTGGCATGATTTATGCCTAGCTGGTGTTTGGGGGGGGGGTCTTCTCAACATCGATTGGAGTATTGGAGCCTTGTTGCCCGTTATCCTCCAAGGTAGCTATTACACACTAAGCGCAGGCAATAAAGTTATACTTTGCAGACATTTTGCACTCAATTCATAGTGTAACACAAAACAAAAACTAAAACCAAACAACCTAGCAAAAGCCTTAGAAGAGTGAAATCGTGCTAAAAGTGGGTTGTTTGGTTGTTTTCAAAAGTTACTGCAAAATATGGAAATCATAAGGCAAAGAAACGAAAAAAACTTTAGGGTGGCCAACCATCAACACGTTAAAGGTGTCGCAGTGTGAAGAGTTTGGGGAGGGTTCGTTAGCACTTGCTTGGGTTACTAGGCTTTTGTTTTTGGAGTTTTTTTTTGTCTCTTTTTTTTTTGTTCTCTTCTAGGGTAGGCAACTCGGTATTGTTTTCGTGTAAATGTGAAATTTGTTTTTTATGATTATTGTGATTATTATTGTTATTATTTATTTCTTGTAAGGGAAATTTGTTTATGGAAAAATTACTAAATTCCATAAATGACGTTGTTTATGGCGATAAAAACCGACAAATACACAAATAAAGATATCCTTCTCTAACTTTCTCCAACTGGAAATATTTGTTTCTCCCCTTTTTCGCCTCAAGTTGATATCGATTCGCTGTTTTGTATTTATTTTTGCTTTCTGCCGCAAACTATTGTTGTTCATGTTAAAAGCTCATTGAATTCTTAAAATCCTAGGTTTGAGTTCTTTAGTGGTATGAGATGTCCTTATATCTGCTTATAGGCGTTATATCATAGACATTTTTCAGTTGATGTGAAATCATCATAAAGCCAATGTAGGCATTGTTATTGAAGGTGTATGGGACTAGGCATTAATGGCTGTTTTATGCTGAAAGATAGAAAGCATGGAATATCTGAGGTGAGGGGTGGTATTATTTTTATAATTTTAGGGCTTGTTTTGTTTAAAGTAAAATAGGAAAAAAATGTGCTAACTCCTGAAAGGCCGAACATTAGAAATTTGCCACCAAATAAGGGGTCAGAAATTTCCATCTAAAGTTTAGGGGCTTCAGCCGAATTGGGCAAAAATTTTTGTTTTTCGGCATTTAAAGGATCAGTGGATAGATTTTTCTATATCTGAATATCTTCTTATATATAGAAGTGTTGGCGGCGAAGAGGATACCGCAGAACCAATCCCTGATGATGGTGTAGAATGTTTAACTCTCAGTAAGAATGAGGTCCAAGTAGCAGTGACCCGACTAAAGAACAACAAGGCAGCGGGAGCCGACGGGTTACCCGCTAAACTATTTAAGACCGGAGGCGACACGCTGATAAGGCGTATGCATCAGCTTATGTGTGCACTCTGGTTGGAAGAACGCATACGCGATGATTGGAACCTCAGCATACTATGTCCTGTACAAAAGAAAGGAGACAAGACGGAATGTGCCAACTACAGAGGAATAAGTCCCCTCCCCATCGCATACAAGATAATCTAGAGCGTACTGTGTGAAAGATTAAAACCTAAAGTCAAACCCTATCAATGCGGCTTTAGACCTGGTAAATCCACCCTAGACCAGATATTCACACTGCGCCAAATCCTGGAAAAGACCCGACAAGGATAAATCGACACCTACCATCTCTTTGTTGACTACAAAGCCGCCTTCTATACTCCTTTACGTTCAAAGGTATTTCAAGCCAAGTCTGAGTTTGGTATCCCTGAAAAAATATTAAGACTGCAGGATGACACTTGCTCAGTAAGAATAGGAAAGAATCTCTCCGAACCATTTAATACCAATCGAGGTTTCAGACAAGAAGACAGCCTATCGTGTGATCTTTTTAATGTCCTGCTGGTGATGATTATACGAGATGCAGATGTGAATAGATATGGCCCACTAATCACAAGAGAACACATGCTACTCGCCTATGCCGACGACATCGATTTCATAGGTCGGTCACCGGAAGTAGTAACTGCAGCCTTTGCAAGAATCGAAAGAGAGTCAGTGAAAATGGGTCTGGCAGTAAATGGAGATACGACGAAATGGATGGTTTCAACTCCCAAAAAGTCTTGCACAACCGAACAGATAAAGAAAATGGAGAAAGTTGGGAACCACAACTTTGAGACAGTCAGTAACTTTATCTACTTCGGTACCGCCGTAACCAAAACGAATAACACCAGTTTCGAGATTAAGCGAAGAATAATACTGCCAAACAGATGCTACTTTGGACTAAGTAGGCAATTTAGAAACAAGGCCACCTCTCGACAGACGAAGATTACACTATACAAGACACTGACACTTCCCGTGCTGTTATATGGTTCTGAAGCATGGGAACTTGTGATAGCAGATGAGGCAGTGTTTGGAGTATTTGAGAGAAAGATTCTTCGTAAAATATATATGGACCAGTCTGCGTTAACGGAGAATATAGGTAAAGTATGAACCACGAGCTGTATGACGACCACGAGCTGTATAGTTACACGGTTGGCTAGGTCATGTTGTCAGAATGAATGAAGAAGCTACAGCAAAGAAGTCTTTTAAGGCAAACAAGGTGATACACGCAAATCGGGAAGACCAAAAGCCTCATGGAAAGATCAAGTTGTGGGAGACACCTCGAAACTTGGTGTCAGAGATTTTTAGAATGAGCGCAGAAGACCGAGGCGCTTGGAACGCTAATCTACGTTCGGCTAGTAGAACAAATATTCTGTCATAGCCAATTAAAGCAAAGTAGAGTAAGTATATAGAAGTCAATGTTTGTGAAATTAACCATCCTCTTTTATAAAAACTCCACTTCCATATCCATAGTAAAATGCGAATGCGGCCTAGTCTAAATTCAAGTCCAACGAACTCGTATCACTTTTATCACAGTTTCAGGGAAATCCGCTTTTTATGGGATTAAGACCCTAAATTGGAAATCGTTCTGTTGAAAATGGTTTCCCTCTGATCTTATTTAGAAGTATTTGAGTTTATTACCTAATTTAGTTAAGATGCTTACCATCATTGTATTGCCATGTAATAGTTTTTAAGTCACTGTAAATACGCCTTTTATGGGCCCAAAACCTTAAATCGAAAAATCGGTCTATATGACAGCCATATCCAAATCTGAACCGATCTGAACCAAATTTAAGAAGGATGTTGAAGAGCCTAACACAAATCACTGTCCCAAATTTCAGCAAAATCGGATAAAAAATGTGGCTTTTATGGGCCTAAGATCCTAAATCGGCGGATCGGTCTATATGGCAGCTATATCCAAATCTGAACCGAACTGAGCCAAATTGCTGAATGACGTCAAAGGGTCTAACACACCTCACTGTTCCAAATTTTGGCAAAATCGGACAATAAATGCACCTTTTATGGGCGCAAGGCCTTAAATCAAGAGATCGGTCAATATGGCAGCTACATCCAAATCTGAACCGATCTGAGCCAAATTAAAGAAGAATGTTGAAGGGCCTAACACAACTCACTGTCCCAAATTTCAGCAAAATCGGATAAAAAATTTTGCTTTTATGGGCCTAAGACCATAAATCGACGGATCGGTCTATGTGGCAGCTATATCCAAATCTGAATCGATCAGATCCAAATTGCCGAAGAATGTCGAAGGGCCTAACAAAACTCACTGTCCCAAATTTCAGCAAAATCGGATAATAAATGTGGGTTTTATGGGCCTAAGACCCTAAATCGGCGGATCGGTCTATATCCGAGTCCGATATAGCCCATCTTCGAACTTAACTTGCTCATGGACAAAAAAAATCTGTTCAAAGTTTCAGCTCTGTTTTTAAAGATTGTAGCGTGATTTCAACTGACAGATGGCGGACAGACGTATGGACGTACGGACAGACGTACGGACAGACGTACGGACGGACGTACGGACAGACGTACGGACAGACGTACGGACAGACGTACGGAAAGACGTACGGACAGACGTACGAATGTACGGACAGACGTACGGATGTACGGACAGACGTACGGATGTACGGACAGACGTACGGACAGACGGACGGATATGGCTAGATCGTTCTAGATTTTTACTACAATCAAGAATATAAATACTCCATAGGATCCGAAATGGGTATTTCGATGGATTTGAAACAGAATGGTAAAATTAATATACCCCCATTGTTCGGTGGTGGATATAAAAATACAGTCGAACTCCCCTATAACAAACTTCCATATAATGAATTGTTCTCTATAGCGAATTTAAATTGAAAACACAACATTTTTCAACCATTTGCACCTATTTGAACCTCTCTATAGCGAAATTCTCTTTAGCGAATACTTGCAGTGTCGACTAATTCTCTATGGCAGGTACTCCCATTGTAATGCTCGCGTTAAACTAACTCAATTTGTCCAGTGAAATAAAGAGGTTTTTATACCATTCTCCTTGCTTCCCATGAGGTTCTTCTCCTCTTTCCGGTTATGACTTTAGAAAATCAATACAAACTGCAAAGTATAATGCATCTTCTGATAGCCTGCTAATATGGTAGGCCACTAATGCGTTTAATACGTTTTCTATTCATGACAATGGTCATCCCCAAAAATTTCTCATGAACATTTATCGATTGTTATGGGAAATGCAGTAAATGTTTCACATTGTTATTTGGTCACTGGCAAATGACCCATGAAATTTTCATATGCATAGCCAATGTTGGGGAACATTAAGCGATTTTTTGTTTTTGCCCCACAAAACCAAGTAATGTGGAAATGCATTCAGTCTGTGGGCACTCAAGGCATGCAAGTTTGCCGCATAAATCATTCAGAAAGTACCAAAATGTTACTGTGTATAATTCCCAATTTATAAACAAAAGCGGTTGAAATGGTAATAACTATTAAGCGACATTGGTGGGAGTATCGCCCACACATGCACTCAAAAGGCCAACAACCACATGACGGCTTGTTCTCGCAAAAGAGACACAGAGACATCCTCACTACTACCGAGATTCAATTGAAATGTAAATGAATAGAGCAGTGTGCCACAGATTACACTACACTCTGCTCAGCCTTGTGACACCCCCTTTTGCCTTTCGCTTATTCAGCCTTTGCCATAATTGATGTGAGCACAATACGCCGCATGTTCAACCAATACTTGTCATACTTTACTCATGTTACGATGAGCCCCAGCACCATAGACTCGCTTGCATCTGTCTGCAATTCTTGATGTCATGGCACAGACAAAAACTCTCTGGCTCTCCCTCTCTCTCACTTTGCTCTACCACTTTTAACATCTTCAATTGCTATCACGCATACATGCTCATGCATGATAGTTGGCAGTAGGCAGTGGTTTCACTTTACCTTCCCCCCCAAGTACTTGAGTCAGGCTAGCGAGGGAGAGTTACTCTATGGGCTTCATGAGCATGGATTGGGGGGAGGGGGGGTGGTGGCTCTGCTGTGTTGGATTGGATTGAATGTCATATTTTGATCCCTCATTTGTGTGTGCGTGCGGCTGAGTGTGTGCTGTATGTGCTTGATGTGCGTTTTACCAGTCAAGTGATAATGTTCTGTAGGAATATGGGAAATTGGGCTTGTCTCACTTAAATGCATTCACATTTCATCGTGGGAAATAAATTATTGCCTCTACCGTTGACAACATTGATGTCAATGATGACTATGCTGATTCAATTGCTGATGCAGAGCATAATGATGACATCAATGTAGGTTATGTTGCAAATGATTAAGATGCCAACTCATTATGAAGTTATATTTCTTTTGAAAGTTAAAATGTGTGACATGAGCATGGAAATGAAATTTTGTGCTTGTAGTTTAAATATGCCCTAATATTAAAGAGGTTTTAATGGAAGGCTTTAATTGCACTCAGAAAGCTATGGTAGCTTTGCTTAAAAACCATTGTGTTGGCGCATTGGTCGACTTCAGAACGAAATATTATGGTCATTATTAGGACCTTAATTTTGATTTCCGACTAAAGAACCATATCCTCTAGAGATCCTATCAACCATATTCCATGGTTGAAGGTATATAAGAACCGCCCTTAAACAAAAATGATTTTTCAAATACTAATTTTGTTCTCTTTTTTTATAATTGAATAATCCAAAATATTTTTTGTTTGAGTACCTTTATCTTAAAGTACATGTGCATTATCTTATACAAATAAATTCTTTGTCATTTGCGAATAAATAAATGAACATGTCATTTAGAACAAAAAGGGTCATTTAACTGCACATCAAAAACAGAACGAGAAAAAAAGACTGTCAAACAAACAATGGCTAAAACCATGACAGGTGAAGCCCTATTTTCAATTTCCCAAATGCCACAACACAAAGGGGTTTCGTTTCGTTTTCGTGGCTCTTTGACATCGTTAGAGGGATGTCATGTCGTGTTTGTTATTGGCTCTATTAACAAATTTCTTTCATTTGACATGGCTTTTTTATTCTAATATTGAAATATTCATAAGGTCTCTCCCATCATTTGGGCCGCCAATGGCGGAATTCCTAACAATCACGACATGCCGCGCTGGTCAACTGCCTCTCGGCGAAGCGAAAATATTGGGCCATTATGAAGCTACACCCCAACCCATAGGTAGGGTTCTTGCAATTCATCCAAAATTGACAGAGAGTTGCTAGGAAGTCCCGCTGCCGTTGTCGGTGTATATCAAGCAACTCCATAACCCTTAACAAGAAAAAGGCTTTAGTCATAAATGTCACTTTTGCTTTGTGTCATGTTGGTATGTTTAGGCTTTAGCCGTCATTTTTTCTTTGCCTTTGCAGTTTAAACAGCGCAGCTCAACTGCTTGACTAACAGACGTAGTGCTAACTTTTCACAAACACAAAGCGGCAAAAAATTTTGTGATAAAAAAAAAACAATAACCTCAGCCATTTTTTTCTGAAAAGGCACTCCCTTTTCCCCCTCTTCGTTTGTTTAGGAAAAACGAACTGCAGTTAGCCTGCAGTCAAAATGCTAATGCCGAAACTTGTCATAAGACTCTAAACGAAGAGATTCATTATAAGCGTTCATGGAAATGTGCAGTTAAAGGAGATGTTTGCTCATAGATTAGGGTGTCTGGTAAAAATTAAACAAAATAAAATGATATATGATATATGATATGATATGATATGATATGATATGATATGATATGATATGATATGATATGATATGATATGATATGATATGATATGATATGATATGATATGATATGATATGATATGATATGATATGATATGATATGATATGATATGATATGATATGATATGATATGATATGATATGATATGATATGATATGATATGATATGATATGATATGATATGATATGATATGATATGATATGATATGATATGATATGATATGATATGATATGATATGATATGATATGATATGATATGATATGATATGATATGATATGATATGATATGATATGATATGATATGATATGATATGATATGATATGATATGATATGATATGATATGATATGATATGATATGATATGATATGATATGATATGATATGATATGATATGATATGATATGATATGATATGATATGATATGATATGATATGATATGATATGATATGATATGATATGATATGATATGATATGATATGATATGATATGATATGATATGATATGATATGATATGATATGATATGATATGATATGATATGATATGATATGATATGATATGATATGATATGATATGATATGATATGATATGATATGATATGATATGATATGATATGATATGATATGATATGATATGATATGATATGATATGATATGATATGATATGATATGATATGATATGATATGATATGATATGATATGATATGATATGATATGATATGATATGATATGATATGATATGATATGATATGATATGATATGATATGATATGATATGATATGATATGATATGATATGATATGATATGATATGATATGATATGATATGATATGATATGATATGATATGATATGATATGATATGATATGATATGATATGATATGATATGATATGATATGATATGATATGATATGATATGATATGATATGATATGATATGATATGATATGATATGATATGATATGATATGATATGATATGATATGATATGATATGATATGATATGATATGATATGATATGATATGATATGATATGATATGATATGATATGATATGATATGATATGATATGATATGATATGATATGATATGATATGATATGATATGATATGATATGATATGATATGATATGATATGATATGATATGATATGATATGATATGATATGATATGATATGATATGATATGATATGATATGATATGATATGATATGATATGATATGATATGATATGATATGATATGATATGATATGATATGATATGATATGATATGATATGATATGATATGATATGATATGATATGATATGATATGATATGATATGATATGATATGATATGATATGATATGATATGATATGATATGATATGATATGATATGATATGATATGATATGATATGATATGATATGATATGATATGATATGATATGATATGATATGATATGATATGATATGATATGATATGATATGATATGATATGATATGATATGATATGATATGATATGATATGATATGATATGATATGATATGATATGATATGATATGATATGATATGATATGATATGATATGATATGATATGATATGATATGATATGATATGATATGATATGATATGATATGATATGATATGATATGATATGATATGATATGATATGATATGATATGATATGATATGATATGATATGATATGATATGATATGATATGATATGATATGATATGATATGATATGATATGATATGATATGATATGATATGATATGATATGATATGATATGATATGATATGATATGATATGATATGATATGATATGATATGATATGATATGATATGATATGATATGATATGATATGATATGATATGATATGATATGATATGATATGATATGATATGATATGATATGATATGATATGATATGATATGATATGATATGATATGATATGATATGATATGATATGATATGATATGATATGATATGATATGATATGATATGATATGATATGATATGATATGATATGATATGATATGATATGATATGATATGATATGATATGATATGATATGATATGATATGATATGATATGATATGATATGATATGATATGATATGATATGATATGATATGATATGATATGATATGATATGATATGATATGATATGATATGATATGATATGATATGATATGATATGATATGATATGATATGATATGATATGATATGATATGATATGATATGATATGATATGATATGATATGATATGATATGATATGATATGATATGATATGATATGATATGATATGATATGATATGATATGATATGATATGATATGATATGATATGATATGATATGATATGATATGATATGATATGATATGATATGATATGATATGATATGATATGATATGATATGATATGATATGATATGATATGATATGATATGATATGATATGATATGATATGATATGATATGATATGATATGATATGATATGATATGATATGATATGATATGATATGATATGATATGATATGATATGATATGATATGATATGATATGATATGATATGATATGATATGATATGATATGATATGATATGATATGATATGATATGATATGATATGATATGATATGATATGATATGATATGATATGATATGATATGATATGATATGATATGATATGATATGATATGATATGATATGATATGATATGATATGATATGATATGATATGATATGATATGATATGATATGATATGATATGATATGATATGATATGATATGATATGATATGATATGATATGATATGATATGATATGATATGATATGATATGATATGATATGATATGATATGATATGATATGATATGATATGATATGATATGATATGATATGATATGATATGATATGATATGATATGATATGATATGATATGATATGATATGATATGATATGATATGATATGATATGATATGATATGATATGATATGATATGATATGATATGATATGATATGATATGATATGATATGATATGATATGATATGATATGATATGATATGATATGATATGATATGATATGATATGATATGATATGATATGATATGATATGATATGATATGATATGATATGATATGATATGATATGATATGATATGATATGATATGATATGATATGATATGATATGATATGATATGATATGATATGATATGATATGATATGATATGATATGATATGATATGATATGATATGATATGATATGATATGATATGATATGATATGATATGATATGATATGATATGATATGATATGATATGATATGATATGATATGATATGATATGATATGATATGATATGATATGATATGATATGATATGATATGATATGATATGATATGATATGATATGATATGATATGATATGATATGATATGATATGATATGATATGATATGATATGATATGATATGATATGATATGATATGATATGATATGATATGATATGATATGATATGATATGATATGATATGATATGATATGATATGATATGATATGATATGATATGATATGATATGATATGATATGATATGATATGATATGATATGATATGATATGATATGATATGATATGATATGATATGATATGATATGATATGATATGATATGATATGATATGATATGATATGATATGATATGATATGATATGATATGATATGATGTGATATGATATGATATGATATGATATGATATGATATGATATGATATGATATGATATGATATGATATGATGTGATATGATATGATATGATATGATATGATATGATATGATATGATATGATATGATGTGATATGATATGATATGATATGATGTGATGTGATATGATATGATATGTTATGATATGATATGATATGATATGATATGATATGATATGATATGATATGATGTGATGTGATATGATATGATATGATATGATATGATATGATGTGATATGATATGATATGATATGATATGATATGATATGATATGATATGATATGATATGATATGATATGATATGATATGATATGATATGATATGATATGATATGATATGATATGATATGATATGATATGATATGATATGATATGATATGATATGATATGATATGATATGATATGATATGATATGATATGATATGATATGATATGATATGATATGATATGATATGATATGATATGATATGATATGGTATGATATGATATGATATGATATGATATGATATGATATGATATGATATGATGTGATATGATATGATATGATATGATATGATATGATATGATATGATATGATATGATATGATATGATATCAAAAAAACTGTCTGTTGAAATCACGCTTCAGTCTTTAAAAATAAAGACATTGAGCTGAAATTTTTGCACAGATTCTTTTTTTGTTTATCAGCAGGTTAAGTTCGAAGATGAGCTATATCGGACTATATCTTGATATAGCCCCCATATAGACCAATTTTACTGAAATTTGAAACAGTGAGTTGTGTTAAGTCCTTCAACTTCCTTCTTCAGTTTTGCTCAGATCGGTCCAGATTTGTATATATCTGCCAAATAAACCGATCAGCCGATTTGGGGTCTTAGGCCCATAAAACCCACATTTATTATTCGATATCACCGAAGTTTGAAACAGTGAGCTATGTTCTTCGACATCTTTCTCCAAGTTGGCCCAGATCGGTCCTGATTTGGGTATATGCCATATAGATCAATCTATCGATTTGGGGTCTTAGGCCCATAAAAGCAACATTTATTATCCGATTTTGCTGACATTTGGGACAGTGAGCTGCGTTAACCCTTTGGACATCCTTTTTCAATTTGGATCAGATCGATTAAGATTTGGATATAGCTGCCATATAGACCAATCTCCCGATTTAAGGTCTTGGGCTCATAAGAGGCGCATTTATTGTCCGATGCCGCCGAAATTAGGGACAGTGAGTTGTGTTAGACGTTCGACTTGCATTTATTGTCCGATGCCGCCGAAATTAGGGACAGTGAGTTGTGTTAGACGTTCGACTTCATTCTACAATTTGGCTCAGATCGGTCCAGATTTGAATACAGCTGCCTTATGGACTGATCTCTTAGTTTAAAGTTTTGGGGCCATAAAAGGCTCATTTTTTGTCCGATTTCACCGAAATTTGGCACAGTGACTTATGTTAGGCTTTTTAACATCGCGTCGTTTATGGTTCAGATCGGTTTTTTTTTAGATACAGCTTCTTAAAATACCAATATTTGTTTATACTCAATTGAACAACGACTTGTACTTATAAGTATTTGGTCCAAATCGGAACATATTTCGATATAATTGCTATGGGACATAAGGTATGCAATTTTCACCGGATTTTGACGAAAGCTGATTTACATATACACCCGAGGTGGTCGGTATTCAAAGTTCGGCCCGACCGAACTTTACGCCTTTTTACTTGTTTGCTCTGCTCTCAGTTTTGTAACACCCTTTATATTCTTATAAATTTAGTTTTGTATGTTTTGCATAGTGATATTCCTCATCCTTACTAATGGAATTTTAACAGGCAAACGAGGCCTATATGGTTTAGGCCAACTTAACATTACCATTATGTACTTTAAGTTCACTGTACTATTTCTGGCTGTTTGAAAACTTACTTGTTGTGTGGTGCAGTGAAGTGAATGGTGTTAAAAGTTATATACTGCATGTTTTGTTGTTTCACGGAATGTCAAAATATGATTTACTGCACATAAGTGCAACTATTAACGCTTGAAGGCTATATGCAAAGCTTATATTAGGTTGGTCTGCTAATATGTTTATGGTGCCATGGAGCGTATGAGTTTTAATGCTATCAGTGGGCGAAATAACTCATACGCTACAGAGGCCAAATTGGACTATTGGGACCAGTGACAATTTACCAGCAAAAAGCGTACCAAAATTTTAAAAATCGTCAAAAAAAAGAGTACAATTTTGTGAAAAAAGAGTAAAAAAGCACAAACTTAATTTTTGGAAAGTTTTGGACATTTATATAGGCATATAGGTGTATAATTTTAACACAAAATATTTTCTATCGTAGCTTGTAATAAGTTCACAACAAGCGAACAAATTGGTGCAATGTAATGGAGCGTTCCCATTAAATGTTTTTCCTTTGGCCTTCCAGCTGTTGATTTGGTTGACCCATCATATCGTCGAGATTCAAATACTGGGTTGACCCTCAGAAAACATGTTCAGTTGAAATTTTCCTTTCGTAAATGTTGGCGTAATTGATTATTTGTTCAGCCATTTAAGACTTTTGTACGAAGAGGTATCGAGGCATCGTTAAGCTGCACTTTGTTCAGAAAAAATGCAAAAATCCTTACAACAAAAAGGGTTATAAGCACTAACTAGAAATGCAAAAAAAGTTCCCTTAGTGAATTTTTTTCGTTCGGTACTAGGTGGTAACTTTTCGGTTATTTGATGACCTAAAGGCACCAAATCTAGTGCGAAAAGCACTAAGTTGGCATTCCTGATTGGGACATTAACATGAAATTGGTAAGCGATTGAGCTGAAAGTGTTTTCCTTCTCCAGCGTTGTATCAGTGTTACGCTCTTAGGGAGATCTGATTCACTTTCAACTTCCGTATAAGTACCTGGAATGTCAGTTTAATCCATTCTAGCACCCTTCACTTTCGTCTGATTGCGCTGCCGGTGCATACACCTCAGTCTCCTTCGTCGTACTTGCTTTCTCGGTATTTTTGTTAGCTTAGTAAAGCCCTCTCTCACTACTGCCGTCATCCCGATGTCCTCATCTCTCGATTCAGCTGGAATGATTGCCTCATTGACGCTGTCGCCGTTTGAATCTGTATCTAAAACACCGCCTTAACTTAAAGCCTGTGGACGAACTGCTCATTTTTCATCCGTTTTATCCGTCTCTTCTTCATTTGTTAGTGTGGCGGATAGTTATGAGCTTGAAGCATTACTCACGACTACAGGGGCCAAGGCACCCACTCCTATAGGAGGGGTGGACATACTACGTTACAATGCCATAACCGCAGCTGTTAGGTTTTTGAAGTCCATTTTGGGCCTACTACTGAAAGGCTTAAAAACTTCTACGTAATAGGTAGTACCTATTCTGAGATACAGATATACAGATATTTTTTTTTTTTTGAGGAGCATGTCCGCTATGCTCAACGCTTCATTTAGATAGAATTATCAAAAACATAACAGTCAATGGAACCCACAACACAAGTTTTGCGTTTCTTCTTAAAAAATATTTTATAAATAATTTCTATGAATGAAAAATGTTAAGAAACTCAGGCTAGTACATATATACGTATAAAAGACATACGGTGCTAGTACGTATGTAAGGAAGTGTTCAGCTCGGGCTGGCTTGGCTACTATACAACCAGAGAAGGATATAAGTACTGCACTCGCTAACTAAGGCATAAACTATAGTTTTTCGTAATCCATGATTATCAGAGTAGCACATATTGCACAAAACATTCGTGTCCATTGGATAGCGGCAGTTAACGTTTTGGCCCTTGGCTATTGTGCTTTGACATGAAATGCTTATAATGCTGCAACATAAAAAATGACGAGAAAAAATTCCATAAGCTGAGAAATTAAAATAACTTTGTAGTTATGTTGTAACTGTTGGCCTTTGACTAAAACCTTCTTAACACGAACTTAAGAAATTTAATATTTTTTCTGGTCGAATTTTAAAATTTTTTAATTGCTGGCTAGAAACTATTAATGAATTATGATATGGTTCTAAATGCTTTAAGCTGTGAATGAAGAAAAAAGAACATTTTCAATCAAAAACAAACAAGCAAAAATTCATTAAGTTTGGCCGGGCCGAACTTTAGATACCCACCACCTCGGGTATATCTGTAAACCACGCGATAGTCCGGTTAAAACTCCATAATTTGTGCCCCCATAGCAGCTATCTCTAAATATGGTGCAAATTTGGAGCAAATTCGGCATGGACATTGAGTGGTCTTGTACTTATTACAAGTACATTCTTCAATTTTGTAGAACAAAATATTGGGCTTTTTGGTAGGTACATCCAAATATAGACCAATCTGCACCATAAATGACTCGAATGTCGAAAAACCTAACATAAGCCTATGTGTCAAATTTCAGCGAAATCAGATAATAAATGCGCTTTTTATAGGCCCAAGATTTTAAATCGAGAGATCCGCCTATATGGCAGCTTTATTAAAATCTGATCCGATCAGGGCCATATCGAAAAGGGATATCATAGGGCCTAACAGAACTCGCTGCCCCAAATTTCGGCGAAATCAAACAATAAATGCGGCATTTATGGGCCCAAAGCCTTAAATCGAGATATCGGTCTATATTGCAGATATATCCAAATCTGGACCGATCTACGAAAAATTGGAGAAAATGTTGAAGGGCCTAACACAGCTCACTATCCCACATTTCGGCGACATCGGACAAAAAATGCGTCTTTTATGGGAACAAGACCTTAAATCGGGAGATCGTTTTATATGGTAGCTATGCCTAAATCTAGGCCGATCTGAACCAAATTGAAGAAAAATGTTGAAGGTCCTAACACAACTCACTGTCCCAAATTTCGGCAATATAGGAAAATAAATGCGCCATTTATGGGCCCAAAGCCTTAAATCGAGAGATCGGTCTATATGGCAGCCATATCAAAATTGTAACCAAATTGAAGGGGAATGTCGATGGGCCTAACACAACTCACTGTCCGAAATTCTGACGATATCGGACAATAAAAGCGCCTTTTATAGGCCCAAGACCTTAAAGCGAGAGATCGGTCTACAAGGCAGCTATGTCCAAATCTGGACTGATCCTGGCCAAATTAAAAAAGAATGTCAACTGGCCTAACACAACTCACTGTCCCAAATTTCAGCAAAATCGGATAATAAATATGGCTTTTATGGGCCTAAGACCCTAAATCGGCGTTTCGGTCTATATGGCGCTTATATCAAGGTATAGTCCGATATAGCCCATCTTCGAACTTAACCCTCATGTAGACGAAAAAAGAATCTGTTCAAAATTTTAGCTCAATATCTCTATTTTTAAAGACTGTCGCGTGATGGAGGCCACAGTAGCGCAGAGGTTAGCATGTCCGCCTACGACGCTGAACGCATGGGTTCGAATCCTGGCGAGACCATCAGCAAAAATGTTCAACTGTGGTTTTCTCCTCCTTATGATGGCAACATTTGTGAGCTACTACGCCATGTATAACTTCTCTCCAAAGAGGTGTCGCACTGCGGCACGCCGTTTGGACTCGGCTTTAAAAAGGAGGCCCCCTATCATTGAGCTAAAACTTGAATCGGACTACACTCAATGATATGTGAGAAGTTTGCCCCTGTTCCTTAGTGGAATGTTCATGGGCAAAATTTGAAATTTTCATTTGCAGCGTGATTTCAACAGACAGATGAACAGATGGACATGGCAAGATCGTCTTAGATTTTTACGGTTATCAAGAATATACTTTATTAGGTCAGAAATGAATGTTTCGAGTTCTTGGCGCGGTATCTCTTTTTAGGCAAACAAAGAATATTGAATAAGAATATCAAGTTATAGTCCGATTCGGGTCATAAATGAATGCTGATCATTGTAGAAGTCATTGTGTAATATTTCAGTTCATTCGGATAAGAATCGCGCCTTGTAGGGGCTCAACGAGCAAAATTGGGTGATAGGTTTTACATGGAAGCTGTATCAAGCTATTGATCGATTCAGACCATATGAGACACGTATGTTGAAGGTCATGAGAGAAGCCGTTGTACAAAATTTCTGCCAAATCGGATGAGAATTGCTCCCTTTTATAAAATAATAAAAAAAATATATTTTGCAAAACTTCTAACCTTACTCCTTCGAAAGACAGGACGGACGGACGGACGGACGGACGGCCATTGCTAGATCGACTTAAAATGTCATGACGATCAAGTCTTGCAATCGCCTGTTAAAGCGAAATGATAAACTTAAACCAAACAATTTTGCATAATCATGCATACACATACATCAATACAATAGCATGGGTGTATACATAAATATTTAATTTAGTTTGCGTTAAAACTAAATCTCTTTAATATGAACTAATTTATAGACATAAAAAAAGCCAAAACTTAAGAGGGCGAGAAAAATACAAGGATGCTGAATGTAAGTGAGGAGTGAGTGTTAATCTGTGTATGTGTGAGCAAGAAAACTTAATAAGTTTCTATTATTCATGACAATGATAATACAAAAGAACACATGTAAACACATTAGCGACATTAATCTCTAAATAAAATATAATTAACACATTTTCCATGAGTTTCTTTCACATACTCGCGGTATGGGGCAATGTGTACTCGTATATGTGTCAGCATGTTACTACACCGATAGTTTGTTCTTGGTTGTGTATTGTTGGTAGGCAAACAAATACGTTTATACACCAATACATATATACATACATGCATGTGTATATTGTACACACTGTTAACACTGTTAGTTGGTGTTCTATATCCTGGCATTAACTCTGACTGATTAACTGTGTAACATACTCCTCTCAACTATCTCCTCGTGTTGTCTATGGCAAGGAATGGTAGAATTTTTCCTCTAAACACAAAGGTACACATTGTATCAAATTCACTTACTCTCTCTCTCTCTCTCTCTCTCTTTCTTGCTGATGTGCTGTCACATACAAGCAGAGCATGTATTGTAAATATGCTGATGCGATTGCTTTTGTTGCCAAACAGTGGGATTTAATGGGGGAAAATGTTAAAAAACAAGTTAAAAAGCGTTAAGTTCGGCTGAACTTTGGATACTCACCACCTCGAATATATATGTAAACCACCTTTCATCAAAATTCGGTGAAAATTGCATACCTTATGACCCATAGCAGTTATATTGAAATATATTCCAATTTGGACCAAATAGTAATAAGTACAGTAGCTATATCTAAAAATAAACCGATCTCAACCATATACGACACGGATGTCGAAAAGCCTAACATAAGTCACTGTGTCAAATTTCAGCAAAATCGGATTATAAATGCACCTTTTATGGGGCCAAGACTTTAAATCGAGATATCGGTCTACATGACAGCTACATCCAAATCTGAACGGATCTGAGCCAAGTTGCAGAAAAATGTCGAAGAGCCCAACACAAAGCACTGTCCCGAATTTCAATGAAATCGGATGATTAATGCGCCTTTCATGCGCCCAAAACCTAATATCAAGAGATCGGTCTATATGACAGCTATAACCATATATACACTGATCTGGGCCAAATTAATGAAGGATGTCGAAGGACCTAACGCAACTCACTGTCCCAAATTTCAGCAAAATCGGATAATAAATGTGGCTTTTATAGGCCTAAGACCCTAAATCGGCGAATCGGTCTTCGTCCGTCCGTCCGTCTATCTGTCCAAAGCACGCTAACTTTCGAAGGAGTGAAGCTAGCCGCTTGAAATTTTGAACAAATACTTTTTATTAGTATAGGTCCGTTGGTATTTTAAATGGGCCAAATTGGTCCATGTCTTGATATAGCTGCCATATAATCCGATCTTGGGTCTTGATTTCTTGAGCCTCTAGAGGGCGCAATTCTTATCCGATTTTACTGAAATTTTCCATGTAGTGTTTTGGTAGCACTTCCAATAACTACGCTAAGTATGGTTTTAATCGGTCCATGTTTTGATATAGCTACCATATAAACCGATCTGGGGTCTTGACTTTTTAAGCCTCTAGAGGGCGCAGGTAGTGTTTTAATATCACTTCCAACATCTGTGCGAAGTATAGCTGTCATATAAACAGATCTTGCATCGCGACTTCGTGAGCCAATACGGCTCGCAATTCTCATCCGATTTGGCTGAAATTTTACATGAGGTGTTCTGTTATGTCTTTCAATAACTGTGCTTAGTATGGCGTAAATCGGTATAGAACCTGTTATAGCTGCCACAAAAACCAACTGGGATTTTGACTTCTTGAGCCTCTAGATGATGGAATTCTCACCCGATTTGGCAGAAATTTTGTACAACGGCTTCTTTTGTGACTTTCAACGTAGGTGTCGGAATCGATCAATACCTTGATACAGCTCCCATATGAACTTATCTCTCGATTTTCTTGAGCCCCTACAAGGCGCAATTGTGTTCCGATTGAACTGAAATATTACACAATGACTTCTACAATGTTCAGCATTCATTTATGGTCCGAATCGGACCACAACTTGATATAGTTCCAATAGCACAACAGTTCTTATTTAATATTCTATGTTTGTCTAAAAAGAGATACCGTGCATAAAACTCGACAAATGCGATCAACAGTGAAGGGTTTATATTGGGTTGCCCAAAAAGTAATTGCGAATTTTTTAAAATAAAGTAAATGCATTTTAATAAAACTTAGAATGAACTTTAATCAAATATACTTTTTTTACACTTTTTTTCTAAAGCAAGCTAAAATTAACAGCTGATAACTGACAGAAGAAAGAATGCAATTACAGAGTCACAAGCTGTGAAAAAATTTGTCAACGCCGACTATATGAAAAATCCGCAATTACTTTTTGGGCAACCCAATTAAATTTGGCCCGGCCGAACTTAGCACGCTCTTACTTGTTATGGGAGGTCTATAAACACAAACTGAGAGTGTAAGTTCATCTTTATAAACCTTTCATCCATCTTTCCTCTACGGAGTATCGTCAACAAATGTGCGGAACAACATTTGTAGTTCCTATTTTTCCGCTTCCTTGCCGAACAAGACGCCTTGTACGTGGATATAATCTCAAGCTCGATGGTTTGAATCAAGTTTTCGCTCGAAATCTCAGCCGAAGCGTTCCGAACCAATTTTTCTAATTGGTGTTAAACATCTCCCATTTTGTGCCCGTTTGATTTCAGAATGCCTCACTTTCCTGTTACCTCAATTCCTCCCAGAAGCTTGGTTCACTCCCATCCATAAAGTTCGTACACCTGAGTGTTACTCTTCCAAATTATTGTACTATCACTTTTCAACTTTTCTAACCACCGTTCGTTCATTGTTGCTATTGGTGTTTGTCTTAACATCTGTGCGAATGAGAACTATACAACAAGAGTAAAAGTTCCATTTAATGCTAAACAAATATTTGCCTCCTCTCCCACACCCAAGGGCTCACAATGGCAACAGAAGAGAATGAGCTGAATGAAGCTGAAACTGAATTTCAATGGAATGATGTGCAAGTGCATTACAGTAACATTGTTTTTTCGATCTCCTCCTTTTGCAATCCCTACAGAGCATATATAGACTCCCACTAGGAGAGCTCTAAATGAGCGGATGCTTTGTATTAGTGTGCACGCAACACAGCACTATGCTAGTGAATGCTAGGAGTAGTAGAATCCGGCATTGAATGGGAGAAAACAACATCATCAATTATTAAACACTTAATATTAAACCCCGACAAGCTAAAATGATTGTGTATGTAAAATAGAACATCATTTAAGTTTAATTACATATTGTACAATACCTACGTTTAGATGTACCAGCAACAGCAAGCGTCTAAGGCAAGGGGAGAATGTATGTAAATGTAAATTCTGATACAATTACTTGTTCCACTGACACACCTACGGTTGCACACTAAGCACTACGGTGATGGGGATAACTATAACGAAATGGTCCAGGATGAAATGGAAAATTTATTCTGAGAAGGAATAGTTGAATGTTTTAAAGTTAAAGGCAAAATTTTAACGTAATGATTAAGTTTTCTAGAGCAAATGCTCAAAATGTTATTAAATTTTCCATGAATGAAAGAGGTAGGCCTTACCATATCAGGATTTTTAAAAATGCCATACCTTGAAATTGTATAAACAGATTCCTGGAAATTATTACTTGTGCCCTTATATTGGGTTGAGCTAAGGAAACTGTAAAATGATAAGGTGATACGTTGTCTACTTCACCCTATTTTCGGTTTAAAAGCCCTTAAAAAGAGTCCCAAATTTCCTTCTTGAAGACCTGGCTTGTTCCGCATATAGTTGTAGTATAAATACTTACGCAAAGACAGAGTATGTGTTATAACATTAGGTGGATTTGGTTACAAATATTTATTGTTTCCCATTTGTTTGCAAACATATGTTAGCACTCTCCCACAAACACACACACACGCACACTCAGACACACTAACAACAACAACAACACAATACACTCCTACAACACATTTCAAATAAACCACAAGCCATTGAGTGCTGCAGTAAAATTGCAGTGCAGCAGTAAGTGTGAGCATTATAGAGCAAGCATGCATGTGGGTGTGTGTGTAAGTATCGTTGCCTCTGGGTTACACAAATAATTGCATTGTTTAAGGGATGACGTTATAACTTTTTCAAGCACATACCCTATACTCATACCACTATACTCCATGTTTTATAACCTACACCACCACTGTGGTACAGGGTATTATAGATTTGTGCATTTGTTTGCAACGCTAAGAAGGAGAAGAGCTAGACCCATTGATAAGTAAGTACCGATCGACTCTGAATCACTTTCTGATTCAATTTAGCCATGTCCGTCTGTCCATTTGTGAGTCCATGTATTTTTGTAATCAAAGTGCAGGTCGTATTTGTTGTCCGATTGTCACGAAATTTGGCATATGTCAGTTTTTTGGCCCAGGGACAAATGCTACTGATTTTGAAAAAAATCGGTTCAGATTTAGATATAGCTCCCATATATATCTTTCATCCGATATGTCTTTTTAAGGCTGTAGAAGCCACAATTTTCGTCCGATCTTTACAAAATTTGGCGTTGGGTATTTTATTTGAGGTCTACATATGTGTGCAAAATTTCATAAAAATCGGTCCAGATTTGGATATAGCTCCCACATATAACTTTCATCCGACATGGACTTTTATGCCTGTAGAAGTCACAGTTTTTGTCCGATCTTAACAAAATTTGGCATGGAGTGTTCTATTTGGCGTCTCCATATGTGTGGAAAATTTCATAAAAATTGGTTCAGATTTCGATATAGCTCCCATATATATTTTTCATCCGATTTGAACTATTACGGCTGTAGAAGCCACAATTTTGGTCCGATCTTTACAAAATTTAGCATGGGATGTTTTATTCAACTTCCTAATATGTGTGCAAAATTTCATAAAAATCGGTTCAAATTTAGATATAGCTCCCATATATATCTTTCATCCGATTTGAACTATTAAGGCTGTAAAAGCCACAATTATGGTCACATCTCTCCAATATAAGGGATGAGATGTTCTATTTCATGTCCTAGTATGTGTCAATAAAATTGGCCCAGGTTTCGATATAACTTCCATATAATCTTTTATCCGATATGGCCTTTTAAAGATGTGGAAATCCAAATTTTTTGTCCTATGGTAGGAAAATCTTACAATAAATTGCTATTTCAATTGGTATCCAAATTTAAGTCTGACTAGATTTCGAGAAAAGTTCTACATATCAAAAGTACTACATACACTAGGTGGTGTAGGGTATTATATAGTCGGCACCGTCCGACTTTTGCCTTTCCTTACTGTTTGTAAATGTTCTTGTTGCCCCCTTCATTGTTGCACATAGTTAAATGTAACAATTTTTACCCTGCCACATACTCATTTAAGCGCATTCATGTTTCATTAGCATGCCGTAGGGTTCCTTGTGGATCTCGACTTGTGTGTATGTGTGTTGTTGGAAGGGTGGGATATTTAATGTAAAATAGTTTATGGAAATTGTTACATTTAAAATGTTGAATTGTGCTTTTGTTTTGTCATTTTCTAAATCCAATCAGCATTAAATTATGCCCCAATACAGTGCATTTGAAAAACCGTACCTCGCAGTAACAGTACCCTACACCTACCCTACAATTATTAATTCAGGCGATAGATATAATTGAGACCGACTTTGGTGAACACCTACAGACGTGTTTAGATCTGTAATAGAACAATACATGAAAAATTTTGTACAGATAGTTTGAAGGTAGGCCTTATTACTGTAAATCGGACGAAATATACAGAATTATTTTCAGGGACACTACAAAAGTGGACCTATAGGGACAGCAAACGACGCCAAATTTTTTGCCTACATTTTGACATTTCTCTTCAGTAAGGTTTGCTATTTCATGATGGAAAGATATGCGAGCCAACAACTTATCTAAATTTTTAAACTTACTACCGAAAGAGAGGGGCAAAACATGCTCCTGGAAGCTACTCTGCGATGAAGCCGCCAAGAAGAAAAAGTTTCTCTGAAAAACTCATGTCCAAACTAAAAAGTTAGTAGACGGACATGGGAGTGAGAGCAGAAACAACGGAGGACATGTTGAGGCTTTTGATGAAAATGCATTTTCCACAGGATACGTCGGGACTCACAGAGACACCGGAATCTTGGAAAAATGAGGTTGATCGAAGTGTTGTGGTGCTAACGCACCATGACATCGAGTGTGAACATCTTTACCGACAGTAAAATTGCCATAAGGGCAATAACAAGCAGGAGGGTACGGTCACGAACAGTCTTGCAGTGTGAGAAGGAGATTAACGCCTTCTCTGAGGATGGCATAATCCGCATCGATTGAGTGCCAGGACACAGGCAGATGATTTGGTAGTGAAGGCAAGAGAACTGGCATCATATATTCATACCTAAATGGTAAATTCATAGACATGGTCCTCCACGGCCCAAGTGGTACCAGAAGTTGACAAGTTTCTCAAACTACAGCAGTACTCGATAGCGGCCTTCCTGGATATTGAGAGAGCATTTAACAACATCCGATGGACGGATTGTAGGCTTAGCGGCAGGATTATCAAATCGGGCTTGGGATATAGTGTTGAGGGTTGTTCTTGATGATTCTCTGAAATCTATTAATGAACGAAGTCCTATTGGATCTCAACAGAGATGGCGTGAAACTGATCATAAATGCGAACGACGCCATGCTAATGATCCCAGGCAAATTTTTGTCCACTATCAACGTTATCACGGAAAGGTCGTTGGTGAGACTATAGAAATGGGTTGAGATCTCCCGCAGGGAAGACGGTTCTAGTGCTCTTTACTCGAGTATTTACAATTTAAAAAAGTAAAATCGATAGTACGGTCCATATAATTTAATGCTTGAAGATTATTTCATGCAAATGTCGACCGTGACTGCGCCTCAAATGGTCCATCCTCTTAGTCCAGTTTTGGCATACTCTTTCCAACATTTCTGCCAGTATTTCACAAATAAATCTTTCAATATTGTCGTCCAATGCGTCAATTGAAGCAGACATGAGCTTTAACATAGCCCTAAAAAATAAACTAAAGGCGTTAAATCGCACGATTTAGGCGTTCGATTGACCGGTCCCGAATGTGTAAAAAAATATTTACCGAACTTCCCTGTCAATAAGTCCATTGTTATGCGTGCTGTGTGGCATGTGGCATCGTCTTGTTGAAACCTCATGTCCTGCAAGTCAAGCTCTTGCATTTTGGGCAAAAAAAGGTTAGATATCATATCACGATAGGGCTCACCATTCGCAGTAATGTTACGATTCGCATCATCTTTGAGAAAGTACGGCCCAATGATGCCACCAGCCCATAAACCGCACCAAGCTGTGTCTTTTTTTGGATGCAGTGCTAGCTCTTGGAATGCTTCTGGCAGATCTTCACTCCAAAATCAATAATTCTGCTTATTTACATACCCATTGACCCAAAAATGGGCTTTTTATCATAACAAAACACTTATTGCAAAATTTCAGTCAAATCGAATGAGAATTGTGCAATCTATTGGCTCAAGATGTCAAGACCCAAGATCGGTTTATATGGCAGCCATATCAGATTATGAACTGATTTTGACCATACTGAGCACAGTTATTGGAAGTGATAATAAAACATCTCATGCAAAATTTCAGCCAATTCGGATGAAAATTTCGCCCTCTAGAGGCTCAAGAAGACAAGATCCAATATCAGTTTATATGACTGCTATACTAGATTATGAACCGATATGAATCATACTTAACACAGTTGTTGGAAGTGATACCAAAACACCACGTACAAAATTTCAGTCAAATCGGACGAGAAATTCTCCCTCTAGAGGCTCAAGAAGAAGACCGGTTTATATGGCAGCAATATCAAAATATGAACTGATTTAAACCATACTTAGCGCTGTGTTGGAAGTGATACCGATGTTTTGGTGCAACATTTCAGCCAAATCGGATAAGAATTGCGCCTTGTAGGGGCTCAAGAAACAAAATCGGCAGATGGGTTTATATGGGAGCTGTATCGAGCTATTGATCAATGCAGACCATTAGACACGTATGTTGAAGGTGATGAGAGAAGCCGTTGTACACAATTTCTGCCAAATCGGATGAGAATTCCGCCCTCTAGAGGCTCAAGAAGTCAAAATCCCAGATCGATTTATATGGCAGCTATATCAGGTTATATACCGATTTGCACCAAATTGCACCAGTAATTGGAAGTCATAACAGAACACCTCATGCAAAATTCCAGCCAAATCGGATGAGAACTGCGGGCTCTATTCGCTCAAGAAGTCAAGACCCAAGATCGGTTTATATGGCAGCTATATTAAAACATGGGCCGATTTGAACCATACTTATCGCAGTTGTTGGAAGTGATACCAAATTACCACG
>NC_081554.1:9374786-9389786 GCF_963082655.1 Stomoxys calcitrans
TTCAATTTGGCTCAGATCGGTCCAGATTTGGATATAGCTGCCATATAGACCCATCCGCCGATTTAGGGTCTCAGTCCCATAAAAGCCGAATTTTTGTCCGATTTTGCTGAATTTTAATACAGTGAGTTGCGTTAGGCACTCATCATCCTTCGTCAATTTGACCCAAATCGACCAATATTTGGATATAGCTGCCATATAGACCTATCCTCCGATTTAGGGTCTTAGGCCCACAAAAGCCACATTTATTTTCCGATTTTGCTGAAATTTGAGACAGTGAGTTGTATTAGCCCTTTCGAAGTCCTTCGTTAATTTGGCTCAGATCGGTCCAGATTTAGATATAGCTGCCATATAGACCGATATCTCGATTTAAAGTCTAGGCCCCATAAAAAGCGCATTTACAATCCGATTTCACTGAAATTTGACACGGTGACTTATGTTAGGCTTTTCGACATCTGTGTCGTATATGGTTGACATCGGTTTATTTTTAGATTTAGTTACTATACTTATTAATATTTGGTCCAAATCGGAACATATTTCGATATTACTACTATGGGACATAAGATAGGCAATTTTCAGCGGATTTTGACGAAAGGTGGTTTACATATATACCCGAGGTTGTGGGTATCCAAAGTTCGGCCCAGCCGAACTTAGCACGCTTTTACTTGTTATACCCTCCACCATAAGATGGGGGGTATACTAATTTCGTCATTCTGTTTGTAACTACTCGAAATATTCGTCTGAGACCCCATAAAGTATATATATTCTTGATCGTCGCGACATTTTATGTCGATCTAGCCATGTCCGTCCGTCTGTCCGTCCGTCCGTCCGTCCGTCTGTCTGTCGAAAGCACGCTAACTTCCGAAGGAGTAAGGCTAGCCACTTGAAATTTTGCACAAATACTTCTTATTAGTGTAGGTCGGTTGGTATTGTAAATGGGCCATATCGGTCCATGTTTTGATATAGCTGCCATATAAACCGATCTTGGGTCTTGACTTCTTGAGCCTCTAGAGGGCACAATTCTTATCCGATCAGAATGAAATTTTGCACGACGTGTTTTGTTATGATATCCAACAACTGTGTCAAGTATGGTTAAAATCGGTCCATAACCTGATATAGCTGCCATATAAACCGATCTTGGGTCTTGACTTCTTGAGCCTCTAGAGGGCGCAATTCCTATCCGATTTGGCTGAAATTTTGCATGACGTATTTTATTTTTACTTTCAACAACTGTGTCAAATAAGGTTCAAATCCGTTCATAACCTGATATAGCTGCCATATAAACCGATCTGGGATCTTGACTTCTTGACCCCTAGAGGTCGCAATTATTATCCGACACGCCTGAAATTTTGTACGACGGATCCTCTCATGACCATCAACAAACGTGTTTATTATGTTCTGAATCGGTCTATAGCCCGATACAGATCCCATATAAATCGTTCTCTCTATTTTACTTCGTGAGCCCCAATGGGCGCAATTCTTATACGAATTGGCGGAAATTTTACACAGGTCTCCAACATATAATTTAATTGTGGTCCGAATCGGACCATATCTTGATATCGTTTTAATAGCAGAGCAACTCTTTTCTTATATCCTTTTTTGCTTAAGAAGAGATGCCGGGAAAAGAACTCGACAAATGCGATCCATGGTGAAGGGTATATAAGATTCGGCCCGGCCGAACTAAGCACGCTTTTACTTGTTTTTAATTATTTTTATTTGCAGAGTTTTCTTTTAGACTATTTAAAAATTTCATAATAATTTTCATTTTTGATTATGGAATTTTTGTCCACCGGAGCAACACTATGCGCTGTTCCGAGTTGGCTACAAAAAGGAGGTCCCTTACCATTGAGCTTAAACGCTGTCAGCCTCTTTTTAAAATCACCACCAATGTTTATTTTGTATTAATAAGTCAGCATCCTACATTGTACCCACACCTTATTATCTATGGCCTAATTAAATATCCATTTGCCCCACTCAGATAAAAAAAACCCCCACGAAAAGTCAAACCTTGGTGCTTAGATAAGTCAACGATTAACTTACCTTAATTTAAATTTCTCCTTTTCTCTTTAAAATGCCATTTGCGATGCGTGATATGACTTCAAACCTCTCTCATTTTCTCCGTTGCTTTTGTAATCGTAACTTATTATCACCCGTTCATCTTTATGTGGGTGCTCTACTTTTGTAAGCAGGGTAAGATTTTTTTCTATCCCCCTCATCATAATTTAATTTAAATTTTTTATTTTCTTTATAAAATATTGTCATTTGACGTGCTCAGAGTTTTTTCTATGTTAAGCATGAATACTCGTAATACACAAAGGGTTAGTGATTGTATAATTTCATGTTCTTGAAACGGACATTAACCTCATAGTAGTGGTTAAATACAACGATAAAATATTAGCTTGCCGATGATTATCAGGTAATTTAAAAGCTGAATGAGATCGGGCTGTATTTGGATATAGCTGCCATATAGAGCGAATAGCAGTTTTAAGTTTTAGCCCATAGAAACCGCAATTATTATCCGATTTCACTTTAATTGACATAGTCTGACCAGCATATGGTCCAGATCAGACTTTCATTACATATAGCTGCCATATAGACTGATCATCCAATTTATGCTCTTATTCCAATATAAAGCAGATTTGAGGCCCGATTTCCCTGAAACTGTGATTTGTAAATAGTTGTCGGGACCTGAATATGATCCAGACTAGCCCCCATTTGCATAGTAAATACTATGGATATGGTAGTGGAGTTGTTATAAAAGAGGATGGTTATTTTATCCATGGTGGTGGGTATCCAAGGTTCGCCACGACCGAACTTAACGCATTCACCGGTTATGTTGGAAGTCATAAAAGAATCCTTCGAGCCAAATTTCATGAAAATGGCATGGCGATTGACCATATTTTTGCAATATTTATCCAAATCGAAGGAAGATATGAATGAAAGCTATTGGGTTGCCCAAAAAGTAATTGCGGATTTTTCATATAGTCGGCGTTGACAAATTTTTTCACAGCTTGTGACTCTGTAATTGCATTCTTTCGCCTGTCAGTTATCAGCTGTTACTTTTAGCTTGCTTTAGAAAAAAAGTGTAAAAAAAGTATATTTGATTAAAGTTTATTCTAAGTTTCATTAAAAATGCATTTACTTTCATTTAAAAAATCCGCAATTACTTTTTGGGCAACCCAATATATCGAAATCTTAACCGATTTTTCTCAGTTTTCAACAGGCCTTGTTTCTAGGCCAAAAAGAAGTCTGCGATAAATCTCAAGAGGAGAGGTTAGGTTGAAAAGAGGGTGCAGATATTAATCTGCCCTATGGCCATACACCTAAGCCAGTAATCGGCTTGTTGTGCGCTCTAAATACAAAAAAAGTAACCTCAAAAAAGAAAATCTAAATCTACAATACTTACAAAATCCTTAATTGCTTTCCATACCACTTCCCTAAGTTGGTTCATGTCTGGTATTGTGTCCCCACCCAAGACCAGGTGACTGTTAGCAGGGCAATGACAAAAGAAATGCTCCATCATATCATCATCTTCCCCGCATGCCCTAGACATGCTATCGTTGCCACACCGATTTAACATAAGTGAGCTTGTAGTACTATGTATCCCGTCTTGATACCAATGTCTATACTGACCTTCTTCTTACTTCCTTTCAGTAATAACCTCGCCTTCTCACGATCTGGATCCCCCCATAAGATTTTCGCAGTCCTACCGACCGTTTCGCTGTTCCATAGGACGAATGTGCATGCAATTCGTCGCCCCCTTCCTTAACTCAGACCGTGTCGACCCGAAAGACTTCGGGTTAACCAAGTTTATCGACGGCAGTCCTCTGGCCTTCACCGCCATATCATCTGTCTTTTCATTGCCCTTTACTCCGTTTTGGCCCGGCACCCAAACGATGCAGATTTTGCCATCCTCAGAGAAGGCATTAAACTCCTTCTTACACTGCAAGACTGTTCGTGACCTTACCGTCCTAGTTGTTATGGCCCTTATGGCAATTTTACTGTCCTTAAAGTTGTTCACACTCAACGACCTCGCGTTAGTACCACACCACTTCACGCATTCCGTGATCGCCCGGATCTCCACCTGCAGGAGCGAATTATGGTCAGACATTCTAAAACAGATCTCAGTCCCTGGGTTTTCAATGTATACCCCCAGGCCCACTCTGTCCTCTAGCTTTGATCCATATGTGTAACATGATCATCCAGATGGCAGTACTAGGGTTCTGTCAATCCAAGACTGTGCCGATGGCATCAGTGCGTCACACTCGACTTCAAGGTTCGTCTCAGGTATCCGATGGGAAACCTCTTCCCTTTCTTCCAGGTTTCCTATCGTCGCCTCGGTTATAACGCTATGGTATGAGCGGATCCGATCCTCAATCCATTCTCCCATCGCCCTAAGTCTCATAGCCACAGTGGCTGTCTCACACTTAATCTGTATGTCAATGGGTCGGATATCTAGAATAGTCTCCAGTGCCCTAGTGGGCGTGGTCCTCATCGCTCCGCCCATGCCAAGACAACATGTTCTCTGAATCTGTTGGATGGTCCTTATGTTGCACTTCTTCTCCATAGGTGTAAGTAATCACGCACCTGTAGAGCCAGTGCACTCTCCTCGGACTCAGGCCCCTTTTGGAGTCTACGGCTTGTCTACATAGTGCCAAACATCTGTGAGCCTTCTCAGTACGCTTCTGAATGTGACACTTCTAATTAAGTTTCTTGTCCAAGATCACACCTAAGTATTTGACCTTATCAGTTATCGAAATCGTTTCGTTGAGGAAACGTGGTGCGTTCAATTGGTCCACCTTCGTCTTCCTCGTGTACAGGCATATTTCAGTCTTCTCTGGGTTAACATTGAGACCTCTGGGTCTGGCTCAGTCATATGACATATGCAAGACCCTTTTGGCCCTTCTGCATAGCTCGTTCGGATCCTTATCTCTTAAAAGTATTAAAAAATCGTCTGCATAGCAAACGGGCTCAAATCCCTTCTCAGTCAACTTTCGTTATGGGTCATTTATGGTGGTCACCCATAAGAGTGGCGATAAAATACCCCCTGTGGCGTGCCTTGTATCACTTTCTCCCATATATTTATGCCATTGGACACACAATTTATCCACCTGTTCCTTAGCATATGGTTTATCCAGTCCCTAAGGACCGGGTCCACCTGATACTGGTGTAAGGATAGGATCTATGTGTCGCTCCGCACATTGTTAAGAAGCCAGCTCGATTTCAATGAATACCGCCAGGGTGTACGTTTTGGCATCGAAGGATTCTCCTATTTTATGCCAACCTAGTGCAGGGCAGTCTCCACCGACTTTTCCTTGACATTGGCATGCTGTTGGTATTTAAGCAGTTCACTAGTTGTCCTACTCTATATCATGGTGTCCACAATACGTTCCATAGTTTTGGGTAGAAAGGACTTAAGGCTTATAGGTATGTAGGCCTTTGGTGTCGCATAACTTGCCTTGCCGGGCTTGGGTATAAATACCACCCTTGCCTCCTGCCAGACTGTCGGGTAGGCACGCTGGGAAAATAGTTGCCAGATAAGGTTCCAGATAGTCTGCCATTTTCTGTGGTAACGACTTCGATCAACATCATTATTCCAAAATTCCGGTGTCTCCGTGAGTACCGTCGTATCCTGTGGAAAATGGGTTTTCATCAATTACAAATAAATTATGATTACAATTAAACATGGACAAACAGACATAGCCACCTTGAATCAGGAAGTGATTCTGAGATCCATACACGTATCATTGGGCACACCTCTCTTGTTTCTGGGTGTTACAAACATACGCACTAAGTTATAATACCCCGTACCGTAAAAAATCTAAAAATTACCATACAAATTTTCATTTAAGGTTTCCACAGGCTTTTTTCCCGCTCTTTACCGCATTTAAAAATAGTTCCAGACATCAACAAATTGTAGCCACAGAGTATTAGTATATAATTTTGCAATTAAGCCTTTGTCCACTTTTTCCTTTCATTCCTTTTGAAGTTACTAGCCATACGACAATTCCCCAGAGTATGCATTTAAAATTAAATTTTTTTCCTTCTCGGTTGCTAAACACATGGCCTGTATGAACAACACTTTTGGTCCTTTTTGGTGCAAGCGGAGAACTTAAATGGATAAAAATGGACAGGTTCATTTGAAAAATATTAACTGTAGCCCGTTAGCCGTTGAGTGTTTGCTAGCTAGAGAGTGGTGGGATGTGGAGGGGGCGGGGAAAAGAATCATTTCATGAACTAACGAAGCGAAACATGCAAACATTATTCCCCGAAATCCCTGAAACGGAGACACACACACACTCTCACGTGAGCAAAAGGCCAAAATGGTTGTTAACTGTAATGACTTAATTGGTGGTGGAAACTAAAAACGCGTTATAGCTTCGGGGGGAAACATCTCGTTACCACAAAACTCCTATGAAAGTAGGTGGGAGGTGCAACCAACACCCATACTATGTAAAATTCGCCAAAGCCATTCGTTTGTAGTAATGGAGCTAGGCCAGCCATGGGAGTATGCGAAAGAAATGAAGAGTTGAGGGGGATTTGAAGAGTTGGAGTTACTTTACATTTTTGACAAGTCAACAACGGAAACAGGAACCAACGAACCAGCCACACACACACTCACACTTTTGCATTAGGTGTTATACTTCCATGGCCATGCACTCGCAATCATAGACGAACTACAAAACTCTGCTGTAAATGAATAAGACTTTAGGTGGCAATCAAGATCAAGAACATTTAAACTTGTGAAACTTTTGTGGCCATGCTAAATTAACCTCGTCTACATAGCCGGCTTAAGGGCCATGACTCTGGGACTGGGGAAAATCTTGTGTGTGCCGGCAAAGGTCAATTGCTCTTGGTCTTCTACTTCCGTAATTTATGCAGCAGTCTGAAATCATGTTACTCGCAAGGAAGTGCTGAACAATTGAAGCAGTGAGCTTAGTTGGGTATTAAAGCCTTAATTAGTTAACAAAAGAAACATGATTTTTAAATTTAGAATTAAAGTGAAATTTAAATATGGTAGACAGGAATCTGTCCATATTTAAAACGTCTCCTTTCAATGTGTGCGGAATTATTTGTAACTGGGAAATTCTTGGTTTCCCTGCCAGATACAAATATCTATTTTTGAACTAAATCATACTCACCACCATAGGATCCATAAATCACCCCGTTTGCAATACATCGCAATATCAATTTTCGACCCTACAAAGCACATATATTTCGAATCGTCGTAAATATCTAAGACGATTTAACGATGTCCCTGTGACTGTCCGTGTGTTTGTCCGTCCGTCTGCTGTAATCACTCTACAGGCTTCAAAAATTGAGTTATTGAGCTGAAATAGGTCTTTTTGATGCACGCTGGTTAAGCTCTTGAACGGTGCAAATCGGACCATATTTCGATATAGCTGCTACATAGACCGATTTCCGATAAAGTATCTAATGCCCATAAATGCTTTATTTTTCATCCGATTTCGCTGAAATTTGAAACAGTGAGTAGTTTTAGGCTTTCCAACATCTGACCCTAATATGGTTCAGATCGGACTATATTTAGATATAGCTACCATATAGACCGATCTCTCGATTAAGAGTCTGAAGGCCATAAAAGCAATATTTATTACCCACTCAATGTCCCTGCCGAATTTGGTTGCATAAGTTGTCGAATTTTCCGCGGATTGTGACATATATACCTGAGGTGGTGCGTATCCAAAGTTCGGCCCCGCCGGACATAATGCCTTTTTACTTGTTACTTGTTTTCATTAAAACATGTCTAGTAATGGTCTTTTGAATGCGAATATATTTTTGTTTATTTTTTCGAATTTCTATCATAATTGATAGCTTTTGATATGATCTTTTATCAATTTGCTTGACTGCTTAGTTTGTTTCCGTTCCTTTTTTTTCCATGTCTTTTTACAAATATTTCTTTAGCCTTGTTGTAGTTGGCAGAAAGTCTATTTAATTCGAGATTGATGACTTGTAAGTTGCAACGTAGTAAGAGAAACAAAGTATTGTATAAAGCCGTTAAGTTCGGCTGGGCCGAACTTTGGATACCCACCACCTCGGGTACATATGTTAACCACCTTTCGTCATAATCCAATGAAAAATTCATAATTTATGCCCTCATAGCAGCTATATGGAAATATGATCCAATTTGGACCAAATTCGACACGGATATTGAGAAGTCTAATAATTACAAGTCATTGTTAAATTTTGTAGAACAAAGAATTGGTCCTTTTGGTAGCAATACCCAAATATTGACCAATCTGAACCATATACGACACGGATGTCGAAAAGCCTAACATAAGTCACTGTGACAAATTTCAGCGAAATCGGATTATAAATGCGCCTTTTAAGGGGCCAATACTTTAAATCGGAGAATCGATCTATATGGCAGCTATATCCAATTCCGAACCGATTTTGGCTAAATTGAAGAAGGATGTCGAAAGGCCTAACACAACTCACTGTCCCAAATTTCAGCTAAATCGGACAATAACTGCGCCTTGTATGGGCCAAAATCCTTAAATCGAGAGATCGGTATATATGGCAGCTATATCCAAATCTGGACCGATCTGTGCCATAATGCAGACGTATGTCAACGAGCTTATCTTAACTCACTGTCCCAAATTTCAGCAAAATCGGATAATAAATGTGACTTTTATGGGCCTAAGACCCCAAATCGGAGGATCGGTCTATATGGCAGCTACATCCAAATCTGATCCGATCAGGGCCAAATCAAGGAAAGATGTCTAAGGGCCTAAAACAACTCACTGCCTTAAATTTCAGCAAAATCGGATAATAAATGAGCATTTTATGGGCCTAAGACCCTAAATCGGTGGATCGATCTATATGGCAGCTATATCCAAATCTAAACTGATCTGGGCCAAATTGACGAAGGATGTCGAAGGGCCAATCACAACTCACTGTCCAAAATTTCAGCAAAATCGGATAATAAATGTGGCTTTTATGGGCCCAAGACCTTAAATCGAAGGATCGGTCTATATGGCAGCTATATCCAAATCTGGACCGATCTGGGCCAAATTGACGAAGGATGTCGAAGGGCCTAACACAACTCACTGTCCCAAATTTCGGCGAAATCGGATAATTAATGTGGCTTTTATGGCCCTAAGACCCTAAATCGGCGGATCGGTCTATATGGGGGCTATATGAAGATATTGTCAGATATAGCCCATTTTCGAACTTAACCTGCTTACGGACAAAAAAAGAATCTGTGCAAAGTTTCAGCTCAATATCTCTATTTTTAAAGACTGTAGCATGACTTCAACAGACGGACGGACAGACATGGCTAGATCGTCTTAGATTTTTACGCTGATCAAGAATATATATACTTTATAGGGTCGGAAATGGATATTTCGATGTGTTGCAAACGGAATGTCAAAATGAATATACCCCCATCCTTCGGTGGTGGGTATAAAAAGGATGTATTTTTAATTTGCAATGTGTACATAGACGAAGACATGAGCATACACAGGTATCGATGTGTTGCTTTCAAAGACGACATCCATTGAACGTCATTGCAAAGGTAGGTGTACAAGTAGTGGTGGGAAATCCTCTTCGAACGTAAAAGTTGTAAAGGATACGCGATCTTGTTGAAGGTAGATGTTGCATTTTATGTAACAACTATAACATATACCATGAATGGAATATAATTTTATAAAATCCTGTTTGAATAGAAGTCAAACAGCTTGGCTGCTAGTCTAACTTTCATCCTTCAACAAACAGGTCAAATTGTTGCTCTCACCATCATTGAAAAGGTAATGATACAGAAGAGTTTTGACTTTCATCTCTGGAAGCTATTCCCTTTCTTCGTGGAAAATGTCTATCCTTTAAAGGCTTAACTTGACATAATGGTTGTGGCACGCTCTTGAATTTGTTAAGCATCATCGTAGAATGATGAGAACGTAGTATGTAATCACTGAACAAAGGTTTGCATTGCATAGCGGCTTCGACAACGGCAAATCGATTAGTGATGGCAATGAAAGAGATGAACTCCAACATCGGCAACAGAATGGCATCTTGAAGCTTCATCGCAGACTAGGATGCAGCGATATATAATTACAAATTTCAATAAGTTTTCCATTATATTTATTTCCTCTATCCTTTTTATGCCATGTCATAAGCTAGACAGACTCAATGTTTTGCAAATAGACCTGAAGTTTGAACGGAAATGACTAACGAGAAAACTGTTATTTCAATTATGGTAATTGTGAGGGTTTTTTTGCAAAACTAAATTACATTGGAGTACATGGAAAGAACAGCAAATTATGACAAGGCCATTTGCAGAGCCATAATGAATAACTTATTTACGAATAGTATTGAGTTGTTAACCAACACCACTACTTTGCTACAGGGTATTATAACTTGGAGGCCACCCATAGCGCTGAACGCCTGAGTTCGAATCTTGGCGAGACCATCAGAAAAAATTTTCAGCGGTGGTTTTCCCCTCCTAATGCTGGCAACATTTGTGAGGTACTATGCCATGTAAAACTTCTCTCGAAAGAGGTGTCGCGCTGCGGCACGCCGTTCGTACTCGGCTATAAAAAGGAGGCCCCTTATCATTGAGCTTAAACTTGAATCGGACTGCACTCATTGATATGTTAGAAGTTTGCCCCTGTTCCTTTGTGGAATGTTCATGGGCAAAATTTTCATATTTTGAAAATTTTTTCTGATGGACTCGCCAGGATTCGAACCCAGGCGTTCAGCGTCATAGGCGGACATGCTAGCCCCTACACTATGGTGGCCTCCTAACGCAACTCATTGCGCCTGATTTCAGCAAGATCGCTTTACAAATTCAGCTTTCATGGGACTAAAACCTTAAATTGGAGGATTGGTGTATATTGCAGCTGCATCCAAATCAGGACCGATCTGGGCCGTATTGAACAGAGACGCTGAGGAGCGTAACTAACTCCCCTACGGAAAGTGGGACAGGTGTCAAACCTTTCACGGAATAAGTGCTCTGGCGATAGGGACCCGTCCCAGTTCTTTTCCTCTTACGTGGAAAAAACCTATCACTTTCATAAGCGTTTGTCACTCGAGGTGACGAATTGCCACCATTCTAATACCGTAGGATAGGTCCTGGGACAGTTCGAAACGGTTGAGTATACTTTGCAAATGTTTTATACCCTCCACCATAGGATGGGGGTATACTAATTTCGTCATTCTGTTTGTAACTCCTCGAAATATTCGTCTAAGACCCCATGAAGTATATATATTCTTGATCGTCATGTCATTTTAAGTCGAACTAGCCAATTCCGTCCGTCCGTCTGTCTGTCAGTCGAAAGCACGCTAACTTTCGAAGGAGTAAAGCTAGCCTCTTCAAATTTTTCATGATAACTTCTTATAAGTGTAGGTAAGTTGGGATTGTAAATCTTATATATATAAATCATTTGTTTGTTTGTTGGTTTGTTTGTTTGTTTTGTTTGTTTGTTTGTTTGTTTGTATGTTTGTGTGTTCCTTATAGACTCAGAAACGGCTGAACCGATTTTCTTGAAATTTTCACAGATGGTGCACAATGATCCCGTGGTGAAAATAGGGTACTACATTTTTTGATATCTGAAGAGGGGGCGGACCTTCCCCCTTACCCTAATTTTTAGAAACGCCAGATCTCCGAGGTGGGTGGTGCGATTTAAGCCAAATTTTGTGTGCTCTCATATAGTACCCTAAAAATAAAAATTTGGTATCCAAATTTCGAATGGGGTACTTAGGGGGGCCGCCCCACCCTAAAACATACCAAACATATATTTAGACCAATCACGACAATATGGGACTCAAATGAAAGGTATTTAATATAAGAAATCGTATCTGATATTCAATTGTCGAACCAAGTGCTAAGGGGACAACCTCAACTCCCTAAACACCCCTAAATCGGACATATTTACCGACCATGGCAATATGGGAGTCAAATGAAAGGTATTTGCGAGTAAAATACAAATCTGATATTCAAAAGTGGGACCACGTTTCTGGGGGTCCACCCCTTTCCCAAAACACCCCCCAAATAGGACTTATTTACTTACCATGGGAATATCGGGCTTAATTAAAAGGTATTTGAGTGTAGAATTAGAATCTGATATCCAAATATGAGACTAAGTGTTTGGGGGGCCGCCTCTCCCCAAAACCTCCCCCAAAGTGGACACATTTACGACCATAGCCATATGGGGCTCAAATAAAAGGTCTTTGGGAGTAAAGCACGAATTTGATATCAATATTTGGGAAAAGTGTCTATGAGGCCACCCCACCCCCACAACACCACCCAAATAGTAAGTATTTGATGACTTTTGCAATATGAGGCTCAAATAAGAGGGTTTTTACAGTAGAACACGAACCCGATATATATTTTCAAGGCCAACTCACTGAGTGGCCGCCCATCCCCCAAAACACCTCCCAAGCCGGTGGTCTACTCCCAAATTAAAGGTATTTGGGAGTAGACCACGTATCTGATATCAACATTAGGGACCAACTGTCTAGGGGACGTCCCACCACCATAACAATCCCCAAATAGGACGCATTTGCTCACCAAGACAATTTGGATCTTAAAAAGGGAGTGGAACTAAATATTCATAGTTTTTAGGGCCAATACCCCAAACCGGACATATTCGCTGGCTTTTACAATAAGGAGTTTAAATGAGATTTGAAAACGAATTTGATATCCAATTTTGAGGCCAATGGGAATATGGGGTTCAAATAAATGATACATAGATATATGAGAATAGAGCACGTTGCTGATGTATTTTCCGGGCTTAGTGTTTGGGGGACCACCCCAAAACACCCCTAAATCGGGCATATTTACCGACCATGTCAATGTTGAGATTAAATGAAAGGTATTGGGGGGTAGAGCAAGAATTGATACCCACTTTCGGGACCAATTTTCTGGGGGTCAACCCCCTTCCCAAAATACCCCACAAGCAGCAATTTTTTAGTGACCATCGCAAAATGTGGTTCAAATAAAGGTATTTGGGAGTAAAGTACGAATTTGATATCCAAATGTAGGACCATGTATTTAGGGAATCACCCCTTCCCCAAAACACCCCGCAAAGGGTAAAAATTTTCGACCATGACAATATGTGCTATATAAGATTAGAAAACGAATTTGATAACCTATATTTGGGCCATGGGGAGGCGATGAGGCGTCCCCCAAAACCAATGGCAATATGGTGTTTAAATAAATGGTTTTTGAAAGAAGAGCACGATGCTGATAGTATTTCAGGGCCAAGTGCTTGAGGGACCACCTCACCCCCGAAAACACCCCTAAATCAGATATCATGAGAGTAGCGGGCTGAAATAAAGTATTTTAAGAATGGAGTACACCTTACATCCAAACTTAAATTCGTAGACCAATAAAGATCATATGGGATTCGGACAAAAGCACTTATATTGTTAAATTGTTAGTCAAGCGATATACTATTTTCGTAGCATGGTATTTCACTAAAAGCTCTTTAATTGTGGAAAATAAATATTCAAAGGAAACTTTTGTTCCATATAAAATAAAAGAAGGCGCAGCGGAGCGGACCCGGGTCAGCTAGTGGGTTATATCGGAGTACTTTTTGATATGGTTGCCATATAAACCGATCTGGAATCTTGATTTCTTGAGCCGCTAAAGGGCACAATTCTTATTTGGCTGAAATTTTGCAGGAGATGTTTTACTATGACTTCCAACAACTGTGCTGAATATGGTTGAAATCGGTCCACAGCCTGTTATAGTTGCCATATAAACCGATCTGGGATCATAACTTCTGGAGCCACTTTAGGGCACAATTCTTATCCGATTTGGCTGAAATTTTGCATGAGGTGTTTTGTTATGACTTTCAACTGATGTGCTACGTAGGGTTAAAATCGTTCCATATCCTGGTGTAGCTGCCATATAAAACGATCTGGGGTCCTGACTTCTTGAGCCTCTGTAGGGAGCAATTTCTATCCGATTTGGCTGAAATTTTGTACAATGGCTTCTTTCATGGCCTTTAATATACGTGTCGAATATGGTATGAATAGGTTTATAGCCCAACACAGATCCCTTATAAGCCGATCTCACTATTTTACTTCTTCAGCCCCTAAAGTGCGCAATTTTTACTAGATTTGGCTGAAATTTTACACAATGACTTCTACTATGATATCCAATATTCAAATCAATTATGGTCCGAAATGAACCATAGCTTGATAATGTTCCAAAAGCATAGCAATTCTTTTCGTTTATCTCTTGTTTGCCTAAAAAGAGATACTGAGGAAAGAGCTCGCCAAATGCGATCCATGGTGGAGTGTAATAAGATCCGGCTCAGCCGAACTCAGCACGCTTTTACTTGTTTCAATTTCAATGGGCTTCGTCTCTAGGCCAAAAAACATGCCTGTATTAAATTTTGAGACAATCGGATGAAAATTGCGCCCTGTACTTTGTGCACAAATTGACAAGGACAGAGGGACATAGCTAAGTCTCATCTGAAAGTGATTCTGAGTCGATCGATAAACTTATCAATAGGTCCATCTTAGTAGCGACTAAAATTTTCCATAAAAATGTTGGGGGTGTTTTCATCCATTTCAAAGTTACAACAGGATATTGAAAAAATCTCGATTTTGCAACACGGTGAGGCAAGGTTCTATTCGATATTACAATAGGTACTCAAAATTAAAGTCTGACTAGATTTATACATAAGTTCACTGTAGATAGACTCAGCGGCGATGTAGGGTACAAATACCACCACCATCATAGTGAAATGGGTTTAATTAAAAGATGCACCAAAACGTTTTTAATTTTCAACAAATTCAATTGAAATTGAAATTTTGTTGACACTCCAACGTTAGCTATGAATGCAACTCACTTCCAAGTGGCGATGCTTTCGATGACAATGGAATTGTTACCATTAAATTTTATAGTTAACTGCCAGTTGAACATACGAGTTGACAAAATTTCAATAAAATTTTATAGTGCAAACTATCAATGATAATGGCGAAGAACAAAATCATCGAAATCATTTCGAAGGGGGAAAATGGCACTAAATTTGT